>NC_061844.1:16092576-16097576 GCF_019202785.1 Penaeus chinensis
GGCAAGGGGAGGGGAGGGGATGGGAGGGGAGGGGGGGGGGGAAGGAGGCAGGTAAAAGATTCTTGGCAAAATGGCGGAAAATTCTACTTAATTGATTTGTTCATTTCGTTTTCGAAGCCCTGATTTTTTTTGGAAAAAGATTCTTTATTTTTCTTTCACTAAAGGAGGAAAGTTTTTGTTTTTTTTCCAAACATCTTTTTTTTTTTTTTTTTTTTTGTCTTTGAACGTCAGAACAATAAAGCATTTCCGTTTTCTTTACTGTTCCCGTTTTCTGTTCACTTTCGCCATGGCCAGACGCACTTCTACCTCCTAGTTGCCTCGATACCATTAAGTAATCAATATCGTCATTTCTCCCTCCTTCATCAGTTCATCAGATACTGTCATATTCATCAACTTGCTTGATTACACTCATTAATAACATGATATGAAGGGGCATGTATAGAAAACGTATTTTGAATTTCCCGTTTTCTTACACATATTTTCTCCACTTCGAGAAAACAAATTATAAAACGTTTTTTTAAAGCCACTTCTTTTGATTAATATTCACTTATGTTCAGTTTTTTCATATTTCCACTATATATGTCAAACTCCTTCACCTTCCACGCACGAAAAAACAGAAGCGAACCACCTTAAAATAGAGAAACGAACAAAATAAACGAAAAAAACTAAAAAGTCACACCTAGGAAACAGAAAACGGGGACTGTAGAGGGACTTACAACAGGGAGAAAATGGACGTCTGTGAGAATATATATTTTTTTCTCCTCTTCCTCCTCCTCCTATTTGTCTTCCTTTCTTCTGCGTTCTCCTTTAGCCTTCTTCTTCTCTTCCTTTTTTTCCCCACAAATTATCATCTTCTCTTCCTTTTTTCTCCTCCTCTTTCTTTCTACCGTGTTATCCTCCAGCCTCCTTCTCTCCCTCCTTTCTTCCTTTCACGTTCTCATGCACCTTTTCTTATTCTCTTTCTCGTTTCTTCCTTCGGCATTTGTTAAACCTCCTTCTTCTATTCCTCCTCTTCCTGTATTTTATATTTTTATTTCTTCCTTTTCCTCTCTTTCTTCTTCTCTTCCTCCTTTCTTCCTTCAGCATTCCTTAAAACACCCTTTTCTTCTTCTTCTTTTCTTCCTTTCTTCTCTCACACTCCTTTCTTCCTCTTCTTTTCCTCCACTCTTGCTTTACACCACATTTTCCCCTCTTCCTATCCTCCATTCTTCCTTCATACTCCTTTTCTAACTCTTCTTCTCCTCCATTCTTCCTTAAACTCCTTAGTCTTCTTCTTTTCCTCCTTTCCTTTTGACAACCCTTTTCTTCCTCTTCTCTTCCTCCATTCTTCCTTCACATCCCTCTTTATCCTTTTCTCTTCCTCTTCCTTCCTTCACACTCCCTTTCTTCCTCTTCTCTTCCTCCATTCTTCCTTCACATATCTCCTTATTCTCTTCCCTTTCTCTTCCTTCCTTCACACCCCTTTTCTTCCTCTTCCCTTCCTCTTCCTTCCTTCACATCCCTTTTCCTCCTCTTCCCTTCCTCTTCCTTCCTTCACATCCCCTTTTCTTCCTCCTCCCTTCCTCTTCCTTCCTTCACACTCCTTTTCCTCCTCTTCCCTTCCTCTTCCTTCCTTCACATCCCCTTTTCTTCCTCCTCCCTTCCTCTTCCTTCCTTCATACTCCTTTTCCTCCTCCTTCCTTCGGCTAAGACATACTATCACACAGCTTGGAGGAGGCGATGGCCAATGGGCCGACCTGACCTGGGGTGAACCTCTCGTCGTGGGCGGGGCGTGGGTGGGGCGAGGAGGCGTGGCCACGACCCAGCTGGGCGGTCTCGTACAGCTGCTTCTGCATGACGGCGAGCGACACCTGAGGAAAAAAAGGAAGGGCGTCAGGGTTATTTTCATTGATTTATTTATTTATCTATCTATTTTTTTCTTGTAAAGGTGGGGGAGGAGGGGGTAAGAGGGAAGGGCGGGGGGCTAGAGAGGGGAGGGAAGAGGGTTGGGAAAAGGTGGAGGGAGAGAGGGAAATAAATAGATAGATGGATAAATAGATACACAGATAAATAGTGATAGATAGTAAGATAGACAAATCTAGAGAGAGAGAGAGAGAGAGAGAGAGAGAGAGAGAGAGAAGGACAGACAGACAAACAGACAGACAGATAGAAACAAACAGAGACAGACAGACAGAAGGAGCGAGATCGAGAGAGACAGAAAGAAAGGATAGAAGAGAAAGAAACAAAGAATAACCAAAATACATATATTCATTATAAACTCAAATTATCACAACATCAGCTTCAGAAAGTGTATCTGTGTAACATCACCGCAAGAATAAAGGTGTTTATCGGTGACAAAGAATCCAAAATATTGTGCTGTTCATTAAAACAAAATTTAAAAATATTGAGAATAAAAATAAATTTGCAATGGTAATCAAGCACCTGTGACCTTCATTATAAAAAAGGGTTTTCATATCATGATATTATATTGCAATGTGGATTCTGTGGTTCATGCAAGATTACCATCCGAAAATATATGTGAAGTTGCACTTTTTTGTGGCAACGTTGTTTTGTCATTTTGTGAAAAAGAAAGGCGGAGGGGAGGAAGGAAGAAGTGGAATAGGAAGATGAGGAAGAGAAAGAGGAGGAAAAGGAAGGGAAAGAGGAGGAAGAGAAAGAGGAAGAAGAGGAAGGGAAAGAGAAGAAAGAGAAAGAGGAGGAGGAAGAGGAAGGGAAAGAGAAGGAAGAGAAAGAGGAGGAGGAGGAGGAGGAAGGGAAAGAGGGGGATGAATTGGAAGAGAAAGAGGAGGATGAGTAAGAGGAAGAGAAAGTGGAAGAAAAAGAGGAGGAGGAAGAGAGAGAGGGGAAGGAGGAAAAGGGGGAGGAGGGGGGGGGGGCAAAGAAGAAGAGAGGCGAAAAAGAGGAGAAGGAAAAAGAGGGAAGGGAGAAAGCGAAGGAGCGGTGAAAGAGGGAAAGAAAGAGAAGGAGAAGACGAGGGAGAGGAGGAGGAGGAGGGAAGAGATGGAAGAGAAGGGGAAAACAAGGAAGGGAGAGGAGACAGATAAAGAAAAAAGTAGTAAAACAAAACGAAGAAGGAAACGAGAAAATGATAATAATAAAAACAACAACAACACTAACAATAGCGAAGTAAAATGCTCAGTAACTATGGTGTTGCAGCCACGAGATCGAAAAACCCTCAGTCCTGCATTTGGATTAACTCGGTGCAGTGAACAAACATTTTCAAAAGTGTGGATGAAAAAGGACAATGGATAATCACAAGCAGCTTCTCTTTATCCTAGAAGTGATGTAGAGGAAAATATAATAATAAGGATGATAATGATGATGATGATGATAATTATAATGATGATAATAATCATAATAATAATAGTAGTAGTGATAATAATGATAATAATAATAACAATAGCAATAGTAATAATGATAATAACAATAATAATAATGATAATAACAATAATAATAATGATAATAACAATAATAATAATGATAATATGATAATAATGACAATAATAACAGCAATAACAATAAGGATGGCAATGGCGTTAATGATAATAATAATGATAAAATTCATAATAGCAATGATGATAAAAAATAACTCAAAGTAACAATAAAGATAATGATAAGGATAATGATAAAAATAACAAAAACGGTAATGATTTGGCTAACAATACGTGACTCTCTTCTTGTGCTTGCTTTACCTATGTCTTTGTTTACACCCGTTTTCTCTCTCATTATTATCATATTTCTCCCTGTTCTTCACTCTATTAACAAATCAATCGTCTCGGTAGGACGGCTGATAAGTGTCCGTTAATGGGAATGTCCTTGGAAATTACCCAACAACTGATTCCCCGCAGCCTCTACACATACACAGACAAAATCACACACATATAGAAACACTGCATATATATGCGCACAAAACACATACGGACACATATATATAAACACACACACACACACACGACCAGCGTATTAACATGCAGGAATACACATATGCAAATTAAAGCTGTTTTAAGGTATTTTTGCCCCCCTCAGAAAAGAAAGATAATAATAATAATAATAATGATAATAATAATAAATTGATAAATATCCCACGACCAATTTCTATCACAGGGACTTTATAAATTATCATTAATATTATCACAACGTATGGAACTGATGCCGTTTGTCCACCATATTCTTACAATATATATACATATATATATTATATTTATTTCCCTTTTCCCGACTCGAGAAAGACCTTGTTTATGTATCTAGAGTGAGGGAGGAGGAGGAGAGGAGGAGGAGTAGAAGGGGAGGAAGAGGATGAAGAGGAGGGGGAGGAGGATGGGCAGGAGGGGGAGGAGGAGGATGGGAGGAAGAGGAAGAGGAGGAGGGGATGAGAAGAAGAAGAAAAAGGAGGCGGTGGGGGAGGAGGAGGAGGAGGAGGGGATGAGAAGAAGAAGAAAAAGGAGGCGGTGGGGGAGGAGGAGGAGGAGGATGGGAGGAAGAGGAAGAGGAGGAGGGGGAAGAGGTGGAGGAGGGGTAGGAGGAGGAGGAGGAGGAGGAGGAAAAGGAGAAAGAGTAGGAGGGGAAGGATGAGGAGCAGGACGAAAAGGTCACTCAGTCATATTTGTGATGATCATCTGACCTTTTCCGTCAAGAGACAGAGGCAGCCAGACGAGTAAGAAAGGGGGGGGGGGGGGAGATCAATTGCCTTTTGTAACTTACGTAAAGGTGTGTTGAGCGCGGGGTGGGGGGGGGGGGAGGGGGGGGATGCTGTGAGGGGGGGAGGGGGGCTGGTAGCAAGGGTGGAGGCGGTGGCGGTCGGGGCTGTAGACTTTGCGTGTTGTCGGCGGTATTATTAGCCTGTGACATTTCGCCTTTTGTGGAGCTTATCCGGGGGGGAAATATTACAGGATATGTTTGAGAGACGTTTTGAAGAGGGAAGAGCAGTTTTTTTTTTTTTTTTTTTTTCAACAAGTAGTTTTCGTGATGTGAGTTGTTCGAAAATAGTGAAAACACACACA
>NC_061844.1:16102576-16110076 GCF_019202785.1 Penaeus chinensis
TTTTATTACATATTAATTTCTTTTTACCACCCTCCCTTCCCGCTTACCTGCGCCGACACAAAATCTCCGAAGCCGATGGTAGCGAAAGAGATGAAGCAGAAATAGAGAGAATCCGAGTAATTCCATTCCTCGACCTGGATGGGGGAAGAGAGAAAAGAAAGATTAGAAAAAGAATAAGGATGTAATGGGGAGGATTGGTAAGAAAAAATTGTTTCCGTGTGGGTTTTGGGGGAGGGGGGGGAGGTATTTTGAATCTCAGCTTTTCGTTGTATAGTATATATTTAAAAAATAGATACACGCACACATACACACGCACACACACACACACACACACACACACACACACACACACACACACACACACACACATATATATGTGTGTGTGTGTGTCGTGTGTGTGGTTAAATAATGTATTGTGATGTTTTTTTTTATTTATTTTCTTGTGTACCTATGTCTCTTTCTTTCTTTCTGTCTCCACTAGTCAAATTTTATTTCCTTTAGTATCTTTAACTCTGTGATGTTATAATCATTATTATCTATCAGTTCTCTACTTTTTTTCTTTGTATTTTCTCAACATCATTATACAATTATCTGTCGTTCTTCTTTACAACTTATTCTTGGCATAAGAGTTTCGGTGTCCGGTAACAACCTCAATAAAGTGTATGAATTGCGAGGAAATGTACCTATTATATAACTTTTGAAAGCATCGTATAATTTAACAACACGCGTTTCACTATCATGGAAAAGTTTCAAAGGCTCATAATTGTCCCCGCAAAGTTACGTGGCATTTGTATGCCGACAAATTCTAAGATATCATTGTTGTCATTATCATTATTATTATTTTTAATATTATTATTATTATCATTATTATTATCATTGTTATTATTATTATTATTATTATTATTATTATTATTATTATTATTATTATTACTATAGTTGTTGTTGTTGTTCTTGTTATTATCATTGTAAGTTACATTGTTATTGTCATTATTGTTGTCATTATCATTATCATTATCATCATTTTATCATCATTATCATTAACACTATTACCATTATCATTATTATCATTACCATTATCATTGGTATCATTATCTATGACAATACCTTCGAAAATTTGCAAACAAGTAAATAATCACTGTCATGAATACCACGACTATTATACATATAAAAAGCCAAAAGAATATCTATTTTCGAGCAAATATGACGTCATTTTAACGATAAATTTCCGGTCCTTAAGCCAAGCAGCATTTTACTCGTGGTTTTTAGCGTTTAAAAATACCGAATGTCTCATTAACCTGCAGCTTACTACGGTCATGTTACACACAAAAAGAAGAAAAGAGAGAAAACAGGTACAAAAGAGAACGAAAGATAAATTTAGAGAATTCACCGTTTTTTTTATTTATTTATTATTATTATTATTATTATTATTATTATTATTATTATTATTTCCATGCGTCGCTTCTCGTAAAAGGATACTTACAATATGAGGCAGTTTCTCTTATCAAATGATGTAACTGCATCATCGTCACCGTTTTATAATTAATAAAAAGAGAGAGAAAAAAGAGAGAGAAAAAAAAAAGATTATTATTATTTTTCTGCGCCATGAGAGATCTTCCATTCTGCGCTTAACCTCCTTACTTAAGGCCGTACAATTTATGCATGATTTTCTCGAGCCCAATATCAGCTTCTGGAAACTTGTATGGGGAGAAAAAAAATCCCCTCTCGCTTTGGCACTCATTTTACGCTCTAATTCTCTCCCTCGTTTTCTTTCCATAAGGCTGCAGATTTTGTTTTTCCTTTTTTTTCTTTTTCTTTTTTTTTTTGTCCGACATGAACTTACAAAACAAAGAAAATGGGGATTGTGTTTAAGACAGAGTTTTGAGCGCAAACTACGTTAGAGTTACATTCTTATTTCATTTTAGTTGTGTTTAATTTTCTTTCTCGCTAGGTTTAGATATGGCGATGGTATAAGTAAGGATATCATGTACAGATTTGCAAACTTTTATGATCTTAAACTGCAAATAATGTCATTTGATACGAAATCTCTCTCTCTTCTCTCTCTCTCTCTCTCTCTCTCTCTCTCTCTCTCTCTCTCTCTCTCTCTCTCTCTCTCTCTCTCTCTCTCTCTCTCAGTCTCTCTCTCTCAGTCTCTCTCTCTCTCTCTCTCTCTCTCCCTCTTTGTCTCCATATATCTCCCTTCCTTCCTTTCCCTCCCTCTTTTCCCGCTTAATTCCTCCTGTTCCCTCCCTTTATTATTATTATTATTATTATTATTATTATTATTATTACTTCCTCCCTTTCTTACCTACTCCTTTCCTCCCTCCCTTACCTACTCCCTCCCTCCCTCCCTCCCTCCCTCCCTCCCTCCCTTTCCGTTTTTCCTTTCCTCCATTTCCCTTTCCCTCCCTTCAGTCTTTCGCTTTCCCTCCCACCCTTCCTCTTCCCTTCCCATCTCCCACCCCTAAACACTTACCTTCATGACTATAACACCGTCTATCGTGAGGTAAAGCAACTTTCCTTTTCACCTTCCCACCCTTTCCTCCCTCTCCTCTCCCTCCTTTTCCCTCCTCCCTTCCACTCCCTTTCCCTTCCCGCCACCCTTCCCCAATCCATCCTTCACCCCCTCCCCTCCTCCCTCCCCCCTCCTTACCTCCATGAACATCACGGCCCCCAGGAACGCGACGATGACGCTGGCGATGGTGAGGTAAAACATGACCCAGTACACGGAGGGCTTCCACGCGTCCAGGCTCGAGTCCTCCATCGAGTCTTGCGAACCGCGTCTTCCAACCTGGCTGTTCTCTGTCGTGCCGTCTGACCCCGCCGCCGCCGCAGCCGCAGCCGCCGCCGCCGCACGCTGTCGCTGCTTCCTCTCGTGGCGTGCTCTGGGGGGGTGAGTGGATGAGTGGGCGGGGCGAGTGGGCGGGGTGATTGGGTGAGCGAGTGGGCGGGGTGAGTGGGTGGGCGGGGGGGGGGTGGGTTTGGAGGAGGAAGGGGGAGAGAGAGAAAGAAATTAGGTTGGAGAAAATGCGTTTAATTTGAGACATTATTGCCTTAGAACATCGTTATTATCATCTTTGTGTAATAATAATAGTGATGATCATAACAATAAAAATAACAATAATTATCATAATGATAATAATAAAAATCCTTATTATTATAATGATAATAACAATAATAATGATGATAACAAGAACAAGAACAAAAATATTAATAATAATAACAATAATAATATTAATAATAACAAAAATGATAATGAAAATCATAATTTAATCAAACAATGATACATAATAGGAATGGTGATAAGACTCAGAATCAAAGTGATAACAATACTGATTATGATAATGATGACGGAGGTAATTATAATGATGGAAATAATTAGGCAAAAGAAAAAAAGGAAAGGGTAACACGCAAAGACAATATGAAAATATGGAGAAGAAAAAGAGAACAAAAGAAAATAAAAGAGAGAGAGAGAGAGAGAGAGAGAGAAGGAAATATAGAGAGAGGAAGAGAACACGAGTAAAAACAAAAGAACGAGAGCACGAGAAAGATATAGATAGAGAGAGAGAGAGAGAGATAGATAAATAGATAGATAGATAGATAGATAGAGAGAGAGAGAGAGAGAGAGAGAGAGAGAGAGAGAGAGAGGAAAAAGAAAAAGACAGAGAACGAAAGAGAAGAGAGAGAGAGAGAGAGAGAGAGAAGAGAGAGAGAGAGAGAGAGAGAGAGAAGGGAAACGGATAAAAAGAGAGAGAGAGAAAGAAGGAAACAGAGAAAGAGAGAGAAAGAGAGTGAACCCACCTCCTTTGATATTCACAAAGACTCCCCCCCTCTCCCCCCCTCTCCCCCTCCCCCCCACGTGGATCAGCTGGGCACCACCACCTAGCTTTTGCCTCCATTGTGAGCCAAATCTTGTGCTTTTGCCCTCTCTCTTCCCCTCTCTCCCTGCTCTAGTGTTTACGTTAGAAGAGGAAGAGGGGGAAGGAGGGAGGAAGGAAGAGGAGGAAGGAGGGAGGGAGGAAGAGGGGAAATGGGAAGTGGGAAAAAGGAGGGAGTGGGGAAAGGAGGGAGGGAGGAAGAGGGAAAATGGGAAGTGGGGGAAAGAAGGGAGTGGGGAAGGGAGCGAGGGAGGAAGAGGGGGAAGGAAGAAGTGAGGAAGAGGGGAAATGGGAAAGTAGGGAAGTGGCGGAAAGGGGGAAAGGAGGAAGAAAGGGGAGAAAAGGAAGCGAGATAAAGAGTTACGAAGAAAGGGGAGAAAAAGTGAAGAGAGGAGGTAAGGAAGAGCGAATAAGGTGTTGAAAAGGAGGAGGGAGAGAGAGTAAGAGACACAGAAAAGGAATGTAAAAAAGGATGGGACGAAGAAAGGAGAAAGAGGGTGAAAGAAAGATGGGAGAAAAGGAGTAAGTGAGTAAAGGAGAAGGGGAAAAAGGGAGGAAACAAAGCAGGGAGAAAAGGAAGAAGTAAGGATGGTGGAAGGATGGAATAGATAAAAGCATGAAAAGGGGAAGGTAGCAAGAGGAGGAAGGAAGAGGAAGATGAGAAGAAAAAGAAGAAGGAAGAAAAGGACATGCGTGAAAAATAGGCAGGCAGGGAGGAAGAAACGAAAGAAGGGAAGAGAGAGAGAAAGAGAGAGAGAGAGAGAGAGAGAGAGAGAGAGAGAGAGAGAGAGAGAGAGAGAGAGAGAGAGAGAGAGAGAGAGTGAGAGAGAGAGATGTACAGACAGACACAAAAAGAGAGATGTAATAACATATAGATAGGCGATACTGATAGCTATAGTTGTGATAATATGATAATATTGATATTGACATTGGTAAAGATTATGATAATGATAATGATAGTTGTGGAAAAAGTAATAATGATAATAATAAAAGATGAAAAATAAAATGACGATGATGATGATAATAATAATAATAATAATAGTAATAATAATAATAATAATAATAATAGTAATAACAATAACAATCACAATAACGATAGTTGCAGCAATATTAGTAGCAATAACAAACACAACAACAACAATAACAACAACCACAACAACAACAATCATCCTCTCAAGATGACCCTTACCTCATAATGAACGCCAGCAACGTTATGATCCTCTCCAAGAACAGATTGAAGAACAGAATCCCTGAAGAACACCCAATGAGACCGTAAAAGATGGAGAACATTTTGCCTTCCGTTGTTCTCGGCGATGCTGCTCCGTAACCTGGAAATAGAAGACGATTTTTAGCGAAGGAGATAACAGGAGAATTGGGCTGTTGGTGGAGTGTCTTTGGTGAGGAAAGGGTGATGGTTGGCGAGGAGGAGCAGGGTAATGGTGGTTGTGATGGTGATTGTGATGATGAGGATGGTACTAATGGTCAAAATGATTGTGATGAGGATGGTGATTGTGATGGTGATGATGGTCATAATGATTGTGATGAGGATGGTGATTGTGATGGTGATGATGGTCATAATGATTGTGATGATGATGTGATGGTGAGGGTGATGATGAGGAGGATAATAATGGTAATGATTGTGATGATGTGGGCATAGTAATGGTGATGATGGGTATGATGATGATGATAATGGTGATTGTGATGGTGAGGATGATTTTATGACGGTGATAGTGATTGTGATGATAATGATAATGATAATAATGGCGATGATGATAATGATAATCATTATGGTAATGATGAATAATTATGATAACTATAATAATATTAACAATATAAATACTACTAATAATGATAACGATAACATCAACATGAATAATGGTAATAATATAATGGTAATAATAATAGTAATGATAGTAACAAAAATAACAATAATGATAATGGCAATAACTGTTATTATCATTATGATAATAGTAATAATAGTAATACTAATACTGATAATAACAACAATGTTAATAATGATTATTATCTTAAAGGTGATGATGATAACGTTAAGGTAATGATACTATAAAAAATAACGATAATCATAGTAATGATAATGTTAAAAACGATGATACTATCAAGACCAACAATAATAATAATAATGATAATGACAGGAATAATCAATAGAATTCCATCATCATTATCGTCGATATTACCACGTCCTCATTTCATGCCTGTGCTTAGGATGTCGATTTATATAATACTTCCTCGCCTGGTTTTACTCAACCCGAAAGGCTTTAAATAACCACTTTTGTCGACCAGTGGGTCAGCTGATTCCGGGTCATGGCCAACCCACTCATGAATCCCCTGACAGAGGGCGAGGATGAGGTTATATAAAAATAGGACGATTATAACAGTGAACTTTAGTAATGGAACGATGTGCAATAACATAATAACGAAAATAACAATGATAGAATTGCAACAATAATAAAAAAGAAAAAAACAAAACACAAAAAAACAAGACGACTAAATTAAAAAAAAAATAAACAATAAAACAAATATAATAACGGCAAAATAATAATAAAAAAAAAAAACAGACCTATAATTCCCCCCAAAAAATTAGAAAAATGTACAGTAATAAGAAATAATAATAAATTATGTAAAAGAAGTAAAATTCTAACAAACAAACAAAACAATATCAACAACAAAAGAATAAAAAAAACGAAAATAACAAAAACAACAACAACAAAACTACAATAATCACGAAACAACAACAACAAGAAAACTAAAATTCTCAAAAAAAGAAAGAAAAAGAAAAACAGTTTGGCGAATATAGGTCAACATTTCGCTTCCTTTTCTTCTTAATAATCTCTTCCGAGATCGGGTGAGCTTGGCATGACGTAATTTTACGAATGACCTTTGTGGAAGGGAGCCATAAGTGCTATTTTGTAAGTAGGTCGTGTTTATGCAGATGTGTGGGGAGATTGATGGTAGAGCGTCATGACCTCTTTGCATGAGTGTGTCAGAGGGTCTTACTATATTCATTTTTAGTCTTTGAAACTCCTTTGTGTGTGCATATATATAATTTACATATATATGGTTGTATATTTGTATATATGTATATGTATATGTATGTATGTGTATGTATATATATGTATGTAGGTGTGCATATGTTTGTGTATATATGCATATATGTATGTATGTAGGTGTGCATATGTTTGTGTGTATATATGTTTGTATGCATGTATGTGCGTATGTATGTATGTATGTATGTATTTATGCATATATGTATGTATGAATGTATTTATGTGTATATGTATATAAGTGCGTATGTAAGACTGTACGTACTTATATAGATATCCACGTATCCACCCATCCAACCTCCAAACAAATCCAACATGAAGAATTGAAGTCCAATACCGAGAACAGACAGAAGACTAAGGTCACCCGCCCATTCTGAGAAATCGGTCTGCCTTACCGCGACGGAGATATTGGATGTCTGTTTTACCTGCTCTGTCCTTACCCAGACACGCAAGGAGCTCGTAATTGCACTGATAACCGGGCTATTTTGACGGTGTTTGACAGCACCTGTGAATTGTTAATTGACGGTCAAGGAGGAGAGGACAGAATGGGTTAAAGGTACCTG
>NC_061844.1:16115076-16117576 GCF_019202785.1 Penaeus chinensis
CCTCCCCCCCATCTGCTCCTCCTACCATTCCGGAAGTCGTTTCAATCCTCCTCCTGCTCCCTCCTCCCCGTACCCCCCTCCCTCCACCCCCTCCTTCTTCCTAGCACCTCGCTGTCTCCCCTTATTACTGTATTTGTACTTCCCCTCCTCCTCCCTTCCTCTCCCATCGCCTTCTCTTTTCTTCCTTTTCTCTATTTCTACTTATCCTTTTCCTCCCCCCTTTCTCCTTTCATTCTATTTTCTCCTAGTTCTGTCTTTCTGTTTTCCCCTCTCTCTCCCCATTCTCTCTTCTCGTCTTCTTTCTTCTTTCTGTTTTATCTTTCTACTTCCCCTCTTCCTCCCTCTCTTCATATTCCAGCTTTCTGATTTCTTCTTTCCCCTTCCCCCCCCTCTCCACCTCTCCCTTCCCCCTCCCCCCCCCCATTCCCAATCTCCCCTTCTTACTATTCTATCATTCTACACCCCCCCTCCCCCCCCCCCCCATTCACTACCTGCGACATCTGGCCAAAAACAAATATATTGACTCATACAGATTCGTCCGTCCCTGATGTTGTCCCTTAGGCCTAATTTCTATACTTTTTTCATTCATTCTGAAGATTCGCACGGGTGAAAAAGAGGGGCGAAGAGGAGGGGAGAAAATTGAGGGATAGGAGAGCTGAAGAGAAGGGAAGAAAAGGGGAGGACTAAGAGGAGGGAATAAAGAAGAGGAGAGAAGGAAGAGAGAAGAGATAAGAGAGAGAGAAGGTGGGAATAAAGGTGGACGAAAAGAGAAAGATAAATACGGGAAATAAGAGAGAGAAGAAAAGAAACATTGAAAGAGAAAAAAAAAAAAAAAAGATAGAAAAGACATAGACAATCAAAGAGAAAAAGAGAAAGAGAGATGGGAAGCAAAGGAGGGTAAAGAGAGAAATAGAGGAAAAAAGAGACAATTAAAGAGAGAAAAAACAACAAATAGAGAAAAGTGAAAACAGAGATGAGAAGTGAAGGAGAAAGAGAGAAAGAGAGACAATTAAAGAGAAAAGAGAAAGACAGAAAGAGAGAAAGCGAGAGGGAAAGGAGAAGAAAGATATAGATAGATATAGATAGAAGAATAAGAATAAATAAATATATATATATATGTATATAAATAAATAAATAAGTATATGAATAAATGAATATATATACATGTACATGTATGTATATATTTATAAATATACATACATACATATATATATATACATATATTTATATATATATATATATATACGTATATATATATATATATATATATATATATATATACATATATATGTATATATATATACATATATATACACATAGATAAAGACGTAAATAGATAGATATAGATATGCACAGACAGATATAAAAAGATGGATAGATATAAATAAATAGATGGCTAAATAGATAGAGGATAGACAGATAGAGAGAGCCTAACAGACACAGATAAATACATACACACGCAGACTTACAAATCAACAGAAATGCTGAAGGAGGAGGAGGAAGGGAGATAGAGAGGAGAGGGAGAGAGGGAAAGGGAGAAAGACAGGAGAAAGAGAGAGAGAGGAATGAAAGAAGAGAGGAAAAGAGCGAAGGGAGAGAGTTGGAGAGAGAGAGAGAGAGAGAGAGAGAGAGAGAGAGAGAGAGAGAGAGAGAGAGAGAGAGAGAAAGAGAGAGAGAGAGAGAGAGAGAGAGAGGCAGAGAGTAACAGAGAGAAAGACAGAGAGAGAGAGATAGAAAGAGAGAGACAGAGATAGAGATAAAGACAGAGAGAGAGAGAGAGAGACAAAGAGAAAGACAGGCAGAGAGAGACAGAGAGAGAGACAGAGACAGAGAGGAAGACAGACAGAGAGAGAGAGAGAGGGAGAGAGGAAATCCATTTTTACCCTCGCGGAATGAGTCTGGACCATAGGCCTTCATAATTTCCCCCCAACACGAAATTATACGTGATTGTGTGGGAAGCACATGTTGGGACTCTGTTATTAGTGGATTGTGGGGGGGGGGGGGGGGGGGTAAGTGTGGGGGGAGAGAGGAAGGGAGGGTGTAGGGGTGGGGGAAAGAGGGGAAGGGAGGGGAGAAAGAGGGGAAGTGAGGGTGTGGGGGTGGAGGTGGGGGGAAGAGGGGAAGGGAGGGTGTGGGGGTAGGGGAAAGAGGGGAAAAGAGGGTGTGGGGGGAAGAGGGGAAAGGAGGGTGTGGGGGGGGGGGAAAGAGGGGAAAAGAGGGTGTGGGGGGAAGAGGGGAAGGGAGGGTGTGGGGATGGGGCTAGGGAAAGAGGGGAAAAGAGGGGAATGGATGGGAAGAGGAGATTGAGGGCGGGGGGGCGGGGGATGGGGTTGAGGTGGGGGCAGGAGAGGGGGAGGAGTTGAATGGAGGGTGTGTGGGAGGGAAGGAGAGGCCTTTGGGGGTGTGAGGGTAGGAGTCGGCGGAAAGAGGGGAAGGGAGAGTGTTTCTAAGAGGAAGGGAGCGCTTGTGTAGGGGGGGAAGAGACGTTGCACGTGTGTGT
>NC_061844.1:16130076-16160076 GCF_019202785.1 Penaeus chinensis
CCCCCCTCCTCTCTCTCTCTCTTTAACTCATGCCTACATAAACAAGTATCCATGACTATATGGTTTGTCTATCAATTTATATGTACATCGACCGATTTTAATTATAGTCTTATGATTAGAATGTTTATATACACAATCAATTAAGGTAATGTTCATTAATATATGCGCGTATATATTATACACATGCTATAGAAACACATCACATAAGTTATATACGCAGTCATACTTCATATTGTGCACGTTGAATTCTAGACACGCCTATTAAATACACTGACATTTCCTATTTGCATATAGTCATGAAAACACGTATATTTACATTCATACTTAACAGGGGTTGCGAAAAACCTTTATATGCTGAAGGTGATCCACTTTACAAACAAACATTCATCCGTAAATAGAACCATATAAACAACAAACAGAAGTACATAGATACAATCACAAAAAAACACAATAACCTTACCATCTCTAGGAATGCAAATGGAATGCTTATATCCATGCATATAGTGAAATAAATACATTTGATACCTATAGATGTCCATACCTTATTCCTTTCGATACTCCCCCCCCCCCCCCTCTTTCTCTCTCTCTCTCTCTCTCTCTCTCTCTCATACTTATTCTTCCCCTCTCTCTCGCCCCCCCCCCCTTTTCTCCCTCTCTCTCGCCCTGCACCACCCCTTATCTCCCTCTCAGCCTCTGCCCCCCCTATCTCTCTCTCGCTCTACCCCCCCTCTTTCTCTTATAATAAAAACAGCCAAACAAAACAAAACAGACAAGCAAGGGGGGAAAAAATCACACACAAGGACACATACACACACGTATTTTCCAATTCCAGGAAATTCGAAGTTTGGAAAATTGAATCCGTTAACTTTACCCGTTTATGTTAACAGGTAAAAATATTTATGGAAGTGAATTGCGGCTCGGAACTAATCTCAATTCCGACTCTAGAAAGTGGTAAGCCCCAAAGCGATGTAGAGTCGACATTCCTGTGTGTATGTTTGTTATTTTGACATTATTGCCCTTGTTGATTCCGTCCCATTTTGGGATGTTGAGTAATTCCAAAAAAATACATCATGTAAAAGTGATTGTAATATGATTATGTCTCGTATGGAAAGGCATTTTTTCCTGACAAATAATGCCAGAGTCATATATACATACATGTGTGTAGAGAGAATATATTCATAGAGAAAATGTTATATACATACGTACTCTGTAAACATACCCGAGATATACACATCTAAACACGTAAAAATATATATTAATCTTGCTATTTTTCATCTCACATCCCTTCCTTTATCATGTTTCAAGCGCGATCTTTCAACCCATTTTTCTCCACTATTCCTGTATTCGTCGAGCAGCGTCTTTATATAGTTTAAGACTGAGGACTTAAAACAGCTCTAAAGTTCGCCAAGTTTGTAACGAGTGTGTTAACCTGGGAAAACGTAAGACCTCAGAGTTATAATGCCGTGCCAGAAAAGTCTGATGCCGGAAAGGGAATGCAAATTTGTTGTATTTTGTGTTTTTTTTATTGCATTTTTCCTTGCTTTTTTTTTTGTATTGTTTGTTTGTTTTTAAAAAGGAAGTGATTATATGACAGTTGTGAAGATGCTTGGGAAGAATTTTGTTTATGGTTTGTTTGTTTAATTAAAAAAAAAAAAATTCTGACAGTTGAGAAGATGCCGGGAAGAGAATACAATTTTTTATGCTTTACTTTATATTGTTTGTTTGTTTTTACAAAGATATTTTCTGATAGTTGAGAAGATGCTGGGGAGGGAATGTAATTTTGTTTGTTTAATTGTTTGTTTCTCTACTTCTTTTGTTTCTTATAGGATTCTAACAGCTGAGAAGATGCTGGTTGGGGAATATGATTTTGCGTTTTTTTTGTTTTTTTTTGTGGCTTTTGAAAGATTTTATCAAATAAGAAAATGCCGGCGAACGAATGTAATCTGCGATGTTTTTTTTTTGTTTGTTTGTCTGGGGAGGGATATATATATATTATACATATATATGTATGTATGTATGTATAACATATATACATATGTATGTCATATGTGTATATATATGTATATTATATATGTGAACATATATGTATATATATATACATATATGAATATATAGATATGTGTGTGTATGTGTGTGTGTGTTTGTGTAAGTGTATGCATATGTATATGTGTTGGTGTATGTATGAGCGTGCGGATGTCAATGTGTGCAAAATCGTCCCCAAAATTTGAGGAGACATTGATGAGGAAAAAGAAGACTCTCTAAGACTTCCATTTACAAGTGTCTGCGACTCCTCTCAGCTTTTAATTCCCCGTCCTTGCCCCTCTCTTCTCTTGGCTTTTCTTCTTTGCCTCCCTTCCTCGCTTTCTTGGTTTTGTGTTTGTGGTTTTTATGTTTTTTTTGTTTTATTCTTCTCTGTTCTTGGATCGATTTTTTTTTTTTTTTTTTTCGCTCTCTTTAATTTTCCTTTTCTCTCTCAGTCTGATTCACTTCCTTTCTTTCTCATTCACCTTCTCTCGATGTTTCTTCTTTTTTTTTGTCATTCTGTTTCTCTCTCTCCTCTTTCTCTGTGTCTATTTCTATCTTTCTTTCCTTTCTCTCTGTCTGTCAGTCTCTCTCTCTCTCTTGTCTTCTTCACTGTCTGTATCTCTCTGTCATTCATCTTCTCTGTCTGTATATCTCTTTCTCTCCTCTTCTTCTATGGATTTTCCTCCATTTCTCTTTCTATCTCTTTTTTTTTTTCCTCTCTTTCTGTATGTCTCTCTCCAATTTTCCCACACCCTCTCTACTCTCTCTCTTCCTCATTCTTTCCCTCCCCCACTCTCACTCCCCCCACCCTCTCTCTCTCACACACACACACTAATGCCCCTAATCTTTATATCCACAACATTAGCATACGAAACTCCTGTATATTCAAACCGGATCATACTGGGGGTGCATGGCACTTATTATATTGAATTATTACATTCAATGTTATATTATCAGTATCATTTGTAGCACTGGCGTTATCACTGTTAGCATTACCATTATTATCACAATCATCATACTAGCACTATATTGATTATTATGATTATCGCCATTATTATTGTTAGCAGTATCATTAATATCCTATTGTAATTATTTTCATCCTCTTGATAATTGATAATATCATTATTACTAATATTCTATAATTAATGTTACCATCCTTGTTATTTTTATCATTATTATCATATTGTAATTCTATTCATGCTTCGTCTTTATTGCTATTGTCAATATAATCATTGCTAATATTCTTCAATTGATGTTGTCATTCTTCTATCAATGTTTCGTCTGTCTGTTTGTGCATTTTACGCTTGCAATTATATCTTCTGAAAGTGCGAAATTTATGTCTCTTCATTTTGATGTATTAACTGTTCAGAAGTAGTGGGCAGGCTCACACACATTCAGAGAAAGATATACCCTAAAACCATAAATGAATACCTTATACAAATTTGCCACTGTATAATCTATTTACAGTTGAGAGTAATCGAAAGGTAGTCGATTACAAATCTTAAGAGAGCTGAAGTAATCAGTTATTTGGAACTGTATATGAGTGTTTTAATACAAAACACATTATTAGAGTGAGGTGAAGGCGATAAATTTTATCCCATGTGACAGCGGTCTTGAAGTCAGTCATTCTGATGTACAATGGGGTGATAATTGATGATATAGATAATAAAGAATGACACATACACGCGCGCGCGGATATATTTTTTTTTTTTCATTAACGTCATTATTGTTATCATTATTATTAACATTATTAACATTATCATTCTTATTATCACTATTATTACTATTATTATTAATATTATTATTATTATTATTATTACTGTTATTATTATTATATTATTATTACTGTTATTATTATTAATATTACTGTTATTATTACTATTATCATTATCATTATTATTATTATTATCATTATTATTATCCTTATCATTAGCATTAACATCATCATTATCATCATCATCATCATCATCAGTTATAGGTTAGGGGTTTAGGTCTGAAGGAGGTGAGGAAGGCTGAGAAGAAACAGGGGTGAGTGAGAAAGGAAGGGGAACGGGTTGTTAGGAGAGAAAAATGAGATGTGGAAGAGAGAAAAGGAGAGGGAGAGATAAAGTGAAAGGGAAAGGGGGAGCGAAAGGTAGAAGGAGGGTAAAGGAGGGAGAGAATACCTTTTATTCTTATTAATTAGTTTATTTATCTATTTTTATTATTACTATTAGTAGTATTGTTACTATTATTATCATTATTTTTACTATCATCACATATATTCTGTTCCGAGTTACGGGAAAAGAAGAGAGGAGAAGGAAAGAGGAATGAAGAGAGAAACGAAGAGAAGAGAGGAAAGAAGAGAAGAGAAGGGAGAAGAAGAGATAAGAGAAGTGAGGAAAGAAGAGAAGAGAAGGGAGAAGAAGAGAGAAGAGAAGTGAGGAAAGAAGAGAAGAGAAGGGAGAGAAAGAGAGAAGAGAAAGTAGAAGAAGAGAGAAGAGGAAGGACATATAAGGGAAGAAGGAAGGGGAAATTGAGCGGAAGAGGAAAAGGAAGGGAAAGAGGGGGTGGGAGGGGGAACTTGTTGCTCTCTCATATCTCCTCGCTCTGAGTTTCTCTTGCTTTCTTCCCTCTATCTCTCTTCGCCTTTATTTTTTTCTCCTTCCCTCTCTCTCTCTCTCTCTCTCTCTCTCGCTCACTCCCTCTCTCTATCTCTTCTTCTCCCTTTCCTCCTCTCTCTCCTTCTCACTCCCTCCCTCCTCCTCCCCCACCTTTTTTTCTCTCTCACTCCCTCTCTCCCTCTCCTCCACCTTTTTTCTCTTTCACTCCCTCTCTCTATGTCGCCATTTCTGTTTTCTTACCTCTCTTTTCCCCAGGTTCCTGAGTTAGATGGAAAATGCATTTTTCCCTCCACTGGCAAAGGGTTTAATCAAATCTGATACCAAGCGAGGAATTCTGCGACTGGAGCAATATCGATAATAATTCATAGATTTTATCACTTTTTTTCAGTCCATTTTCTTTGCTTTCGTCTTATATTTATTCCCATATATTTGTTTTCTTTTGATCTTTAGTTGTATATAAAAAAAATAAAAAATCCACCTTTTTGTGAGTTTTTTTTACCCTTCATCTTTTCCATTTTCGTTTTATTTCTTTAAATTTCCTCTTCTTACCATATTTTTCTTTACGTCTCAACGCAGATCTATGGGAGAAAATTGTCTTCCAATTAGTCAGTTTATGATTTGTGGGTTGGTGAAGGGCCTGGTTCAGTGTGTGGACGTTCGTTAGGTTGAAATTGGCAAGCTTCGTGAGAGAGGGATCGTCCTTAGTGCTTTGAGTAGGGACGCTTGCTTCTTACTTTACACTCTTCTCTCATTTCCTTTCCTTTTATTTCTTTTATTTTCAACCTTCCCTCACTTCCTTCTTTACCCTCTGCCCCCTCTCTTTTCTCTCTTCATCTGCCTTTCTTTCGGCTCCTCTCCTCTCACGTGTCTTTCTTCCTTAACTCTCTCCCCTATTTCTTCCCTTCCCTCCCCCTTTTCACTTAATGGAATATTTTCCTTCTCTATCTGTCCTTCTCACCTCTTCCCTCTGTCCAGTGTTGCCATCTAAAAATCTTCAATCCCGCAAGATTCACCCTAAAAAATAGCTAGACAAGGACCCAAAATCGATAGAATTTAAGTACTACATTTATTTAAAAATGATAATAATAAATATATAAATAAATAAAATAATAATAAAATAATTAAAAGAATTTTATTTTAACAAACCAGACAAATTATATAAGATTTCCTATATCTATTACAAAATCCGCAAGTCTGATGAATCACCGTCATCTTCCTGGAGGGAAACAGTAGGTATTGGTGACTGCATTTTCTCGACTGTTTCTGATGTACCAATCATGCTTGCAACATTGGGTGGTATTCCGTAATTGAAGCTCGATTTTTAGCTTCTTAATCCTGCTCATACTGTCTTAATTGCATTGGCCATTTTAGTTTCCATATTGTTTCGAAGTTTTCTTTTCACAATATTTAACTGGCTAAATATGGTTGTTGTTCTGCCTCCGCATTTGAGCGCTAAAGTAATTACCGACATCACAAATGTTGCATGGGTTGCAGTCAGATACATCTCTATGGCTACCGACCTCGGTCATGGTAACTAAATTCCATTTTACCAATGTCAGGTTCTTCCACTGGTTTCCAATGATGTCACTATCACATGGGGGACTTCCAACAGTTCCAACAAGGGAGTTAGTGGCTCTTTTATGCAATAAAGGGCATTTTAGGCAGAAAGCAGGGAAATTTTCTGAAGAATCTTTACGTTATTGGGCAACCTGGGTCACATTTATTACACTAAATTGGTCACAAACCTACTCGCAAAAGCATTTTATTGATCATCATGAGAGTTTTTTTTTAAGCATATCTAGTTTCCTTTCCAACTGATATTTCAAGTATGGTTTGAGATCAAGGTAATCCTCAATCTTACCAAATATTTTTCAACTAGCTGGAAAAACTGATAGCAATAGCGGAGTTCATAAACGCTAGATCTGGCGAGAATGTAGCCAACAACACTCTCTCTCCAATCAGGTATTAATAAGTGTACCTAATTTGTGTACACAACTTATCTCCAATACTTTACTTAAAGTAGATCTTAAAAATCATGTTTCAGCTGTGTACAAGGGACTTTGTGGATACTAAGTAAATTCCATATGCGAAGTGGAGCTATGCCCATGAGGGGAGCCCAGCCTCTATCTATTGCCACTTTGGAAGAACTTTGCTCTCACCCGCAGTGGTGCTTGGACACAGCAGGATCCTACAGGTAACAATTGCAATTTTCGCACCTAGGGGGGGTGTGAACAGCCGACCAAACGTATAAGATGTCAATACGTTAACACTGTTATAGGTCTACTTCTCTAAAGTTGCACTTCTGAATTTAAATATATTAAAATTAATGATGACTCTACTTTTCACATTTTAGTAACGGTTAAAAGAAATTACCAAGATCTGTAATAAAATCACTGACATCACAGTACAATATTATTATGATAGTTGTAGATTTAATTTCCAGCATTTTTCGTGTGTTCGTGTTTTACTACGTTTACTTTATTTCTTTCCCTTTTTTTCTCATTTGTTCTTCCAAGTTATCTTTTTTTTTTCATGGTGTCTTATTTTTACCCTAGGTAACTTTAATGCTGTAGCAAAAATAATGATAATAATAATAATTAACAAATAAAGATAAATAGATAAATAAATAATTAAATAAAAAGTCTGTTTCATTTTTTTTCCACGTTATTTCTTAGTTTTTTTTTTTTTTAATTCCCTTTTTTTTTTTTACCCAGCGAAGCTCTTTGAGGGTAACTTGTCTTCCAATTAATCAGTTTATTTGCGGGTTGGTTGAAGGTATGAGACATGTTGGACGTTCGTTAGGTTGAAATTGGCATGCTGCGTGATAGAAGGATCGCCCTTATCGCTGGTATTCTTTGAGGCCTTTCATCTCTCTGCCTTTCTTTCTTTTATTTGTCTTTATGTATTTTTCTTCATTATGAGAACCTCCCTCTCTACAACCCGTATGTTAATTGTTTTGCAACCATACTCCTTGTTTAAAAAAAGTTACAATACATATTTATCCTTTGATGAATAGGGATAATTCCGATATGCGAAGCTAATCCTCGCCCGGGATATACCCATGAGGGAAGCCAGGCCTGTGTCGACCAATGCCGACTTGGCCGAGCTTAATTCTTATCGAAGTGGTGCCCAGCCACAACAGTAACCTATAGGTATCAGTTGCAACTTTTCGCGCCTATGAGGGGCGCGAATCGACAGTCCCATTGCGAGAGGCCGATACGTCACCGATACGGCACACTTCTATATAGCCAGAGGTAATTAAGCGCTTAGCATATATATCATATCCGTATATACTGAGGACTTGAGTCTTCTTAGTTTTAGTAACGATTAGGAAAAATTATTATCGATATCCGTATTACAATTAATGGCATCGTAATAATTGATTATCATTTCGAAACTTACTTTTTTCAATCGCACAACAGTTAATATTAGAGAAAATGTTTATGGAATTTATTTTGTTGTTATGTTAAAGTAATTGTTTTTTTTTTTTTCTTTTCTTTTTTATAGACTGTTTATATTATCATTCACATGAGCATTATTACAAATATTTGCAGTAGTAATGACCATTATTTTTGTAGTTATTTATTTGTATTGATTCAAAATATTACATGGCTAATTCCTTATAAAATTCTTATCATTGTACAATTAGGATTCACTGAAGGACATAAAATTCTACCTCCTACTAGTTTTTTTTTTTTTTTTTTTTTTCTTAACGTTTGATTACTTATAAGTGGTAGTCCCGAATTTCTGATATTTATAAACACGAAATCTAGAAATTGATATAATGACTTACATACGGGATGAATGATTGAATCAATTAATATATTATACAGATACTCATGTAAAAATCGATATGTCATATAATTTGTAAATATTTATTTAGAAGTCTCATTAATAATGAATAATCAACTCTTAGTTCCAGTACTTGCCTTTAGTTGATACAAATCACACCGGATTTTTTTTTTTTTTTTTTTTCTGTTGCGATATGTTGTTTTCTGATGATTGTTCAAATATTCATACCTTTACACAAAAAGAATGATAACTAGTAGAAATTAGATTATGATAATAAAACGTTACGGCAATTCTCTCTTGCTCTTTTTCCACTCCTCCCCCTTCTCTTTTTTTCCCAGCCCCACGTCTTAGATGGAAAATACATTTTTACTTTCACTGGAAAAGGGGTTTAATCAAATTTGATACCAAGAGAGGAATTCTGCGACCAGAGAAATGTCGATATCTGTTCGTAGATTTTATTTCCAACTTTTTTTTTTTTTTTTATCTTCCCTACTCTGTAATTATTAGTAAGTTAATCCTTCCCTTTTTGTTCTTGTTTCCTGTTGTAGGTATCATTTATGGGGATTGAGAAGGAAGAATTACTTGTTTTCTCGTTCCTATTATTCCAATATACTCTTCTTTCTTTTGTCATTACCCCAGCGAAGTTCTATTAATGTTTATGATTCGTGGGTTGGTGAAGGACCCTACTTGTTTGTTAGGTTAAAATTGGTATGCTGCGTGGTAGAGATCTCCCCTATGTCTAGTGTCCTTTGTGGCTTTTGTTAGCAAGTTCACGCTCTTTTCTCTTCTTTTTTTTTTTTTCTCTTCTCATTTCCTTTTGTCTGCATCTCTGTTTTCCTTTCACTTATCCTTTTATCTTTTTTCGGTTCCTATCCTCTTCCCCAGCTTCCTTCACTCTCTCTTTTCTTTTATTTGACACCCCTTTCCTCTCCCTTTTCGTCTAGCAATCTCTATCACCTCTGTCTCTGTCGGCCCCTGTTTCGTCCTCCACTTTCCTTTGTTCTTGTTTCCTTATTAAAAAACCTGGATTCTAACCGCATAATGTATACAAAATTATTAGTTAGCATAACGAAGTCCTATTGAATGATCATTTTTATATATATCCAAACGTACTGATGACCACAGTTTTCTTACCTTTAGTAAGAAGTAAAATTATTAATGATATTTATAATACAATCATTGACATCAAAATAGTTAATTATTTTTACGATACTTACAATAACTAAAATTAGATTAAATGCTTATGCAGCAGCATGGTATTCTGACTACTACTTTCGCTGTCATTGTTATTATAGTAATTCTGTTGCTGTTGTTTTTATTACTCTTATAGATTACCTATATATAGATTAGAGGGTGGCATAGCTCAGTGGTAGAGCGCTGGCTTTGCAATCGCAAGGTCCTGGGTTCGCGCCGGGCCGCCGCCTCTCTCAGTCGACTCAGCTGTGAATGAGTACTGATATGCTACCATCAGCATGTTGGGGTCAAGGTCGGGGCGTAAAGGAAATGGCCACCCTACCGCATCAACCAGCGGCTTAGTAAGCATGTTTCTCTGCGAACTTTGACTTTTTTTTTTAGATTACCTACAGTATCATTACTATGATTCTTGTCATTAGTAGTATTAGTAATAATATCATAATTATCATCTTTATCACCTCCATCATAATGACTTGTCGTTATTATTGGTGTAATTGTTATGTATTTGTACTAACTTATAAGCCGTCTTTAGTGGAGTCTTAAACGCTGATTGGCTAAAGGATGCACTGACGGGCATACGGCAACTTCTTGTATAACACAGTACGCTTAAGTATCATCAGTAACATAGTATGAGTGACTGCTCAAAACTTGTCCAGATAGGCTCCCACCCCCCCCCCCCCCTCTCTCTCTCTCTCTCTCTCTTTCTCTCTTTCTCTCTTTCTCTCTCTCTCTCTCTCTCTCTCTCTCTCTACTCTCTCTCTTTCTATACTCTCTCTCTTTCTATACTCTCTCTCTATATATACTCTCTCTCTCTTTCTATACTCTCGCTCTCTTTCTATACTCTCTCTCTCTCTCTCTATACTCTCTCTCTCTCTATACTCTCTCTCTCTCTCTCTCTCTCTCTATACTCTCTCTATATATATACTCTCTCTCTCTCTCTATACTCTCTCTCTATATATATACTCTCTCTCTCTCTCTCTATACTCTCTCTTTCTCTATACTCTCTCTCTATATATATACTCACTCTCTCTCTCTATACTTTCTCTCTCTCTATATATATATACTCTCTCTATATATATATACTCTCTCTATATATATATACTCTCTCTCTCTCTCTCTCTATACTCTCTCTCTCTATATATATATATATACTCTCTCTCTCTCTCTCTCTCTCACTATACTCTCTCTCTCTCTCTATACTCTCTCTCTCGCTTTATATTTCTCTTTCTCTATTATACTCCCTCTCTCTCTTTCTTTCCCTCCCTCTATTTCTTTCAATTCCCCCTCCTGTATCTCTCTTTATCTCTTTGTTTTATTTCTCCCTTTTCCCTGGTCCCAAGAGTTGGATTGAAGATGTATTTATACTTTCACTGGAACAGGGTTTTGATCAAATCTGACACCAAGGGAGGAATTTTGCGACTAAAGAAATATCGATACTAATTCGTAGATTTAAATGCCAGTTTTTCCAATATGTTATACTTCGTTTTTTAGTTTTTCTTACCGCTCTTTTTTGTGTTTATTTTTTGTTTTTGTTTTAGTAGTTATTCTTAATTTTACCCTTAGGGAACATTTATATGGTATAAAAAAAAAACTAATTACTGTTGTTTTTTCCTTTTTTCTGTTCCTTTCTTCCATTTTCTTCTCTTTTTTTATCTACCTCCAGCGAAGCTCCATGGGGGGATATTTGTTTTCCAATTAATGTTTATGATTTGTGAAGGACCTGAGTCGGTGTGTTAGACATTCGTTATTTGGCATGCTGCGTGGTAGAGTGATCGCCCTTATCGATGGTGTATATTAGCTTTGATTAACAACGCTTACTTCTTTCTCCACATTCTTCTCACCTCCTTTTTCTATCTTTATTTCTTTCCTCTTTCTTTCTTCCCTCACTTCCTTCTTTACCTTCTGTCTCAACTCTCTTTTCATCTCTTCTACCTTTCTTTCTTCTCTCTCCTGTCTCTTTCTCCCTATCTCTTGCCCCTCCATTTCTTCCCCCTTTCGCCTCCAGTCTGCCCTTCTTTCGTCATTTATTTTTTCCTCAGTTTCCAGCCTTTATAATCATTTGCATCTATATCTAGGAAGATAATTCAGTACACAATCATGTACACAGAATAATATAATTTTAATTAATATGACAAAGATTCCTTTAAGATTAAGTTATTAAAATTTATTGATAACTTTAGCTTCTTGCGTTTAGTAATGGTCAAGAAAAATAACTAATGGTGTTTGAAAAACAATAAATAACACTTGAGCAGTTGATTATTATTACGATACATACATATTTTACTGATATTAGATGAAATGCTCATTGTGACGTGGTATTCTTACTATTAATTTCGTTATTATTGTTATAGTCACTTGTTTTTCATTGTTATTATTTTACCATTATTCTCATTATCATGATTATAATTATCATTATTACTATCATAATTACTGTTTCACCCATAACCGCCATCATAATGCGGCAATGATAACAATAAAAATATTGTTATCATTGCCGATGCAGTCGTTATGCATTCGTATTGAATCATAAGCTGCCCTTGGTAGAGTACGAAAGTCCAACGCGTTTGAAGCTTTAATTAAACACTGATTAGCTGCTGAATTCACTGCCAGCTTCTAACTTCATTTCACACAGTAAGCTCAAGTAGCAACACTAACACACAGGACGAGTCACCCCTTCTTCCATCCTCCCTTTTTCCCTCGGTCCTGACTCTTTAATCTTTTATATCTATTTCAAACAAAATTATAATGTTTAGATTACATGCATAAATATGTGACCAAAAATCAATTTATGAACTAATTATCAGAAGAAAATCTTGTACAATTTTACAATTTTTATATCTAAATGTATTTATAACGTTAGTTTTCTTACTTTTAATAATGAACAAAAAAAAGTTGATATGCATAATATCAACTTATGTCCATTTATTTTTCTTCTTTTATTCCCCTTTTGTTTTCGTTTCTTTTTCTTTACTTTTCCTGTGGGGATGTTACGGTTAGGGGGGGGGGGGTGGGGTTGCCTTCCATGAATCAGTTTACGATTTGTGGGTTGGTGAAGGACCAAGAGTCAGTGTTGGACACGTTCGTTAGGTTGAATTTGGCATGTTGCTTGATAGAAAGATCACCCTTATCGCTGGCGTCCTTTGTGGCTTTTGTTAGCGACGTTTGCTTCTCACTCTTCGTTCTTCTCCCCTTTTATTTTTTTCCCTATTTTATTTCTCTACTTCTGTTTTTTCTTCCCTGCGTTACTTTTAGTCCTCTCTCCACAAGTCATTTTAATTCTGCCTACCTTTCTTTGCCTTCCATTACATTACAAACACATTTTGTGCACTAAAACAATTCTTCGATGAGGAGGTACCTATTAATTATTTAATTACTTATGAGGTGTGAGGAGTTTAATCAGATCTGATACCAAGGGAGAAATTCTACGATTAGAACAATATGAATATTAATTCATAAATCTAACTTCCGGTGTTTTTCCCAATAAATATCTCCCAACCCCCCTTCATTTTTTGTTCTTGTTTTCTTTTTTACACTAGGTAAGATTGATTTATATATTTATTTATTTATCTTTACTTTTTCCTCGTTTCTTTTCTTCTTGCACTATCCTCTCCTTTCTTTTTCTTTTTTATCTCTTCCTTCAGTGAAGATCTATGGAGGAAACTTGTCTTCCAATGAATCGGTTTATGATTTGTGGGTTGGTGAAGGACCCGAGCCATTATGTTAGATGTTCGTTAGCTTGAAGTTGGCATGCTGCGTGGTAGAGGGATCGCCCTCGTCACTGGCGTCCGATGTGGCTTTGATTAACAACGCTTACTTCGTACTCCACATATTTCTCACCTCCTTTTTCTACTTTTATTTCGTTCTTCTTCCTTTCTTCCCTCACTTCCTTCTTTATCTTCTGCCTACACTCTCTTTTCGTCTCTTCTCTCTCTCCGTTTATTATTTTTGTGCACAAAATACGTTTGTACTGAAAGGCAAAGATATATAGGCAGAAATAATTAAAATTACTTATGGAGAGAGAAGGACTTAAAGTAAAGGAAGGAAGAAAGAGAGAACAGAAGTAGAGAAATTAAGGGGACAAAAGAGTAAGACTTAAATTAAACATGGTAGCCAACGTCAGAAAAGAAGACACAGAAAGAAGACGCAAGCATTGCTAACAAAAGCCACAAAGGACGACAGTAATAAGGGTGATACCTCAATCAAGCAACATGCCAATTTCAACCTAATGAACGTCCAACACTGACTCTTGGTCTTTCACCAACCCACAAATCATAAACTGATTCACTGGATGACAATTTTTCCTCCACAAACCTTCCCTACCCAAAAAGTAAAAAAAAAAAAAAAAAAAATCATAAGAAGAGGAACAGAAATTCAAGAATCAAAAACAAAAAGGGAATAAACGAAGAACAATAAGTGGACATAAAAAGACACCAGTAGATATTACTATTATAATAATGACAACGAAATCAATAAGAATGCCATGTTACATAAGTATTTTATCCATTATTAATTATTCTAAGATTTGACCAAAACTGAATATCGTAATTATGTAGTGTTCTGGTGTCTTTTGTTGTATTATAAATATCATTAATCCTTTTTCTTGTTCATTATTAAAAGTGTAAAAATTAAAGTCATCAGTACATTTAAGTATAAAACTTGTAACACTTCCTTATCTAGCTAAATATTGCTGTCTATTTTTGGGCACATAAAAAATAGATTAATTAAATAAATGTGATTCGAAATATTCATGAAAACTTAGACTGATTCAGTTGAAGACAAACTACCAAAGATTTTCACTGAAGATAGAGATAAAAAGAAAAACAAAAGCGACGACGAAAAGGTAAAGATAAAAACAAGTATACATTTATCCCGTAAATCTTACCACGGATAAAAAAAAGGGGGGGGTGGGAAGATGACGAAGAAAACTTATTGGGGAAAAATGGAAATTAGATATATAAATTAATATCGATATATCTAATCGCAGAATTTCTCCCTTGGTTCAGATTCGATTTAACTCCTTTCCCAATGAAATTATAAATGCATTTTCCAACCAATTCGTAGGGCCTGGGGAAAGGAACAGTAAGAAACTTGAGGGTAAAAGAACAGTAAGAAACGAGGGAAAAAGAGGGGAAGAAATAAAGGGAGGGAGAGGGAAAAACAAAGAGGAGGAAGGGAAGGAATTGCCGTATTTTGATTTTTTTTTTTTTTTTTTTATGTGAATATGTACGTAAACAACCACTGTGAATCAAACAAATGGTGAAAACAATATAAATAAATGAATAAAATCGGTATAAATGTAGATAGGTACAGCACAGCCTTCTAGGCACTACTTATGTAGTGTAGCCAAACTAGACATTAATGATTAATCAGTGGCACTTCTCACACATTATTTACGTAAGATTACTTCATAACAAAACATTCTTCATGTGTTTCTGCAAGCCTGGTCTTGACCAATTCATCATTTATCCTGTATGCATTCTTTGTATCGACTTCCTATGCCTGTTTACGTAGATAACAGTAATTTCCGGACTAGCATTCATGGGCAATTATAGGCGAAGAAAAAATAACAAAACCATCGCGACAATTTAGGAGGTGAGTTGCCAAGTAGCATTTTATACCCAAGGATTACATATACTTCAGTAAATCGTTATTGTTCAAAGATATGAATTTATAATGAATTAACCATGTAACAATATGAATCAATACAAATGCATAACTACAAAATAAGGATAATTAAAACAGTAGCACTACATTATGACAGTGATGATAAATAAAGGAATAGTTATTAGGATACTACGACCACCACTTGTATTACTACTACTACTACTTATGGTATTAATGATCATATGAATGATAATAATATATCTATTTTTTAGTAACTATAAATAATAACAGCAATTGTTATAACAAAAAAACGAAGTTAGTAGTAAGCATACCATGTTCCATATGCATTAGTAAATATTGGGATGATAATGAATTTTGACATTAGTGATAATATTACAACTTTGAATGGTAATTCATAATCCCTGATGAAAGTAAGAAAAGTCAAGTCCTCAGTACATACAAATATATATCACAAAAATCACTCTCTTCATATCTCCTGAGAATAATGCTAAATTTTTGTGAAAAAGTGTTGCTGATTCGTTCCCCGCCCTGGCGCGAGAAGTTGCATATGTTACCTGCAGGTTACTGCATTGGATTGGCTCCACCGCTAGTAAGGAGTAAATTCATCCGAGTCAGCACCAGCTGATATAGATTAGCGAGTCGGCATTCGTCGACACAGGCCGGTCTTCCCTCAGCTTCGCATATCGGACTTATCCTTAAGTTCATAGCTTTTTCATGTTCACATACAATTATTTTTGTACACGATATGTAATGCAAGGCAGAAAGAATTAATATGATTTATGAATACAGGAAAGCCTTATGAATTGAAGTTAAGGAGGGAAGAAAGAAGTAGAGAAATTAATTTAAATTATCAAAGGAAAGAAGAGCAAGAAGCAAGCATTGCTAACAAAAGCCACAATGAACGCCAGTCATAAGGACGATCAACCTAACGAACGTCCAACTGACTATTGGTTCTTCACCAACCCACAAAACTTAAACTGATTTGTTGGATAACAATTTTCCCCCATAGACCTTCCCTACCAGAAAAAGAGGAAAGAAATTCAAGAATTGAAGATATAAGTGAGCTTAAAAAAACACCAATAACTATTATAATAATGGCAACGAAATTAATGTGAATACTATGTGACATAAGTATTTTATCCAGTATGAATTATTCAAAGATTGAAACAGAAAAGTAAATATCATAATAATAATCAACTATTTTGATGTCCTTTATTTTTTTTTACCATTATTTAAAATAAGAAAACTCAAGTCATCAGTAACGAAGCTGATGATCATTTCGTCGCATTTACCATTGGTATTCGCAATGTAAACACGATGCAAACTTAGAAAATGTTGGGTCGATCTTCTCTCTCCTCTATTACGTATCTCTCTTGTTTAGGATTTGCGCATCTTTTACCGTAGATAAAATGTCTTGGTTCTCCTCAAGGTAACCATACTATACAATTTTTTTTTTTTTTTTTACTATTATCCTCATTGTCATACTATTTTTTTTTTTGAATATTTTAAATACTTTATAAATGTTTACTAAGGATAAAAAAAAGAAACGAATTTTTGCGAAAAACAAAAAACAAAAGAGAGGGGAAAGAAAAGATAAAAACGAAGTATAACACATTGGAAAAAACTGACATAAAAATCTACGTAATCATGTCGATATTTCTCTAGTCGTTGAATTTTTCTCTTGGTATCAGCTTAGATTAAACCCCTTTTCCAGTAAAAGTATAAATGCATTTTCAATCCAACACTAGAAGAGAGAAGGGAGTAATAAAACAGAGAGAGAGATAGAGAGAGTGGGAGGAGATAATAAGGAAGAGAAAAAGGAAAAACGTAGAGTGGCGAGAGAGAGAAAGTAGGCCTCTCTGATAAGTCCCTCATGCTGTTATGTTTGTGATGATCCTTAAGCGTATTGTGTTTTACAGGAGTTGCCGTATGCCTGGCAGTGTACCCCTCAGCGTTTAAGACTCTAAACGCGTTAGACTTTCGTACTTTACTAAAGGTGGCTATAAGTATTTTATCCAATGTTAATTATTCGAAGATTTAAACAAATCTAAATATCGTAATGATAATCACGTGTTCTGATGTCCTTTATTGTATTATAAATATCTTTAGTGATTTTTTTTTTTTTTTTCAATATTAAAAGTAAGAAAACTCAAGTCATTTAAGTATAAAATGTGTAAATCCATGGCTAAAACTTAGGCTCCGGTTTAATACAAAGGTAACATGTAGGCCTTTCACTCTGCTTCATGCACTTCACCAACCCAAACTTATTAATTGTAGGGTTTCCCCCATAGACCTTCCGTGCAGGGTAAATACGAGGAAAAAAGTTAGAGGAAAGAAATAAAACGAAAACAAACAAAGGGTAAAAGAATAATGTACACATTTTATTTTACTAAGGATAAGTCAGATATGCGAAGCTCAGCCTCGCCCGGGCTATGCCCATGAGAGGAGCTCGGCCTGTGTCGAGCAATGCTGACTCGCTAAGGTGTGTCAGTTAGTGTTGACTCAGCTGAGCTTAGTCCTTACCCGCCATGGTGCCCAGCCACAGCAGTAACCTCCAGGCGACAATTGCAACTTCTTGCGCCTGGGCGGGGCGCGAACCGCCGAACTCTCGGATGAAATGTCGACATGTTACCACTGTACTACCCCGGATGATACTGATGTAGTTAGAAGCTGGCAGTGCAGCCAATCAGCGTTAAAAACTCCAAACCCTTTTCACTTTCGTACTCTACCAAGGGCAGCTGTAATACAGTCTAACGAGTTTCGAGTCTTAACAGTTGATTGACTGCTGAACACACAGGACGAGTCACCCCTTTAATCTTTTTATCTTTACCCTAGGTACGATTTAAGGAGTAGAATAAATTGTGTACATAATTTTCTTTTTACTTCACTGTGTTCGTTTTATTTCTTCCTCTTACTATCTTTTTCTTGTGTTTACCCTGCACGGAAGGTCTATGGGGGAAACTTGTCTTCCAATGAGTCAGTTTATTTGTGGGTTGGGCATGAGACAGTGTGATGGACGTTTGTTAGGTTGAAAGTGGCATGTTGCGTCACAGAAGGATTACCCTTTTGGTTGGCGTAAAATGTGGCTTTGATTATCAACGCTTACTTACTCCACATTTTTCGCGTTTCTTTTTCTTCCTTCATGTCCATCTTACCTCTCCTCCCTCTCTTTCTGTTTACCTTTCTTCGGTTCCTTCTTATGTGTGCCCTTAAATTTTCTACATCTGTTCTCTTTCTCTCTTCCTTTCCTTCCATACTTTAGGTCTTCCTTCTATGAATCTATCTTTGCTTTTCATTATTAACACATTTTATATTTAATAATAAATTTACATCAAGATTTACGAATTATGAAATTGATTAGTGATAAGTTTATATTCATATATACTGAGCACTTTTCTTACTTTAATAACGAATTACCATTGCTAATTGTAATATTATCACTTACATCATAATAATTAATTATCCCTACAATATTTACTAATGCCTACGGAACATGGTATTTCTACAACTAATTTCGTTTTTTATTGTTATAGTTATTGTTGTTATTGTTAGTTTCTAAAGATTAGATATATTTTTATTCATTCACATGATCATTATTATCATTAGTAGTAGTAGTAGAAACGTTAGTGGTAGAACTATCCTAATAACTATTCTTTTACTTTTTACCACCATCAATTATCATTATTTTGTAGTTATGCATTTGTATTGATTTATATTGCTACATGGTTAATTCATTATAAATTCATATCATTGAACAATAACGATTTACTGAAGTATATGTAATCCTTGGGTATAAAATGCTACTTGGCAACTCACCTCCTAAATTGTCGTAATGGTTTTGTTATTTTTTCTTCGCCTATAATTGCCTATGAATGTTAGTCCGGAAATTGCTGATATCTACGTAAACAGGCATAGGAAGTCGATATAAAAGAAAAATTATATGCAAGATAAATGAATCAGTCAATACCAGGTTTACAGAAACATGTGAAGAATGTTTTGATATGAAGTAATCTTACGTAAATAATGTGTGAGAAGTGCCGTCAGTTATTAATGCCTAGTTTGGCCGCACTACATAAGTAGATGGAAGGCCATGACTATGTTCCTGGATACAATTATACCGATTTTATCAATTTTATTACATTGTTTTGAGCATCATTTTCATTACCAATTGTTGTTTACGTATTCATATTCAAGAAAAAAAAAAAAAAAAACTCCCTTCCCTCCTTCCCTTTCCCACCATTGTCTTTCCAAACTCCCCCTCTCTTTTTCTCTCTCTCTTATTTCCTGTTTCTATGTGTTCTTACTGTTATTTTTCCCCAGCCCCAGGAGTTGGATGGAAATTATATTAATACTTTCTCTAGGAAAAGAGTTTAGTCATATGTGATGTAAAGGGAGATCAATATCGATATTAATTCATAAATCTAATTTCGTTTTTTTTCCAATAAGTTTTTTTTCGTTATCTGCCCCCCCCCCCCTCTTTTTGTTATTTTTTTTTACGCTAGGTAAGATTTATGTAATAAATGTCTACTTAGTCAATTTCTTTATTTTTAATTCTCCCTCTTTTTTCTTTTTTTTTCTTGCAAGTTCCTTTCCTTTCTTCCTTTTTTTTTTTTTTTTTTTTTATCTCTACCTTCAGTGAAGATCTATGGAGGAAACTTGTCTTCCAATGAATCAGTTTATGATTTGTGGGTTGGTGAAGGACCCGAGCCAGTGTGTTAGACGTTCGTTAGCTTGAAATTGGCATGCTGCGTGGAAGAGAGATCGCTCTTGTCGCTGCCTCCACTCTCTTTTCGTCTCTTCTCTCTCTCTATCTTCTTCGGCTCCTCTCTTTCCAGCCTTTCTCTCTTCCTTTTCTCTCCTCTTTCTTGCCTCTCTCCCCTGTCTCTTCATCCCTATCCGTTGCCACTCCATCTCTTTCCCTTTTCGTCTCTATTTTCTCTTTAACCTGTCTGCCCTTCTTTCATCCTCTATATTTACCGCAGTCTCCAGCCTCTGCAGTCACTTGCACCAATATTCAGTAAAATAATGCACAAAAATAATTAACGAATTGAATATCAGTACATCTAAACATTGATAATCACTCTAGATATTTTATCTAAATGTACTGATAATATTAGTTTGTCAAGTAATGAGAAGCCCTACAATGTTTGTTTTTTATCCTAAATAAACTGATGACTTGAATTTTCTTACTTTTAATAATGAACAAGAAAAAGGACTAATGATATTTATAGCAGAACAGTTGATTATTGTTATATTCAGTATTTTGTTTTAATCCTAATGCAATTAAAAATAGTTTTTTATGCCCATTATCATAATTATCATTACTAGTAGTACTATCATGATCACTGTTCTGTTCATAATTGCCATCATAATGGATGTTGCTGGTGCAATTGTTATGCATTCGTATTGAATCATAAGCTGCCCTTAGAAGAGTACGAAAGTCCTACGCGTTTCGACTCTCAATTAAACGTTGATTGGCTTCTGAATGTACTGCCAGCTCCTAATTTAATTTCACACAGTACGCTCAACTATCAACAATAACACACAGGACGAGTCACCGTTTTATTCTTATCTTTACCCTAGGTAAAATTTAGGGAGTAGAATGGAATATGTACATAATTTTCTTCTTTTACATATGTTTTCGTTTTATTTCTTTACTCTTATTACCTTCTTCTTGTCTTTACCCTGTACGGAAGGACTATGGGGGAAACCTGTCTCCCAATGAATCAGTTTATTTGTGGGTTGGTGAAGGGCATGAGGCATTGTGTTGGACATTCGCTAGGTTGAAATTGGCATGTTGAATGATAGAAAGATCACCCTTATCTTTGGCGTCCAATGTGGCTTTAACAATGCTTACTTCTTACTCCACAGTCTTTTCATTTTTCTTTCTTCCTTTACTTCCTTCTTTACCCCCCCCCCCCTTCTTTGTTTACCTTTCTCCGGCTCCTTTCCTCCCCCTGCCTCTCTTCGTATTCCTTCCTGTCTCCTTTTTTTTTTTTTCCTACTCCCTCCCCTGTCTCTCACTTCCTTTCCTTTGCCTCTTCTTCTGTCTTTTCGCCTCTCATCTCCTTTTTCACCCTCCCTTTTTCTCTCTGTAGTTCTTTATATTTATTTCTAACAAAATTATAATGTTAAGATTGCATGCACAATCAAGTGCTCAAAAATATAGTAATGGTGCTTATCCAAGGAACAGGAAGAGGAAAGACTTTACAATATTTATATTTAAATGTTGATGACGCGTTTTCTTACTTTTAATAACGATTAAGAAAAGTGAACAATTATATTTATAACACAACAAAGGATATCAGAAACCTTTTATATGTTATTTATTTCCTTCGTTTTTTTTTCGTTTCTTGATTTTCTTCCTTTTCTTACAATCTTTTTCTTTATTTTTTCACGTTAGGAAGGGTTAGTGGGGGAAATTGTCTTCCAATAAGTCAGTTTATGACTTGTGGGTTGGTGAATGACCAAGGGTCAGTGTTGAACGTTTCTTAGGTTCGTTGATTAGAACGCTGACTTCTTACTCCACATTCTTCTAATTTCTTTTTCTACTTTCAGTTTTTTCTTTCTTCCCTCGCTTCCTTCTTATCGTTTGTGTTACGTATTTGTAGCATTATAATGACGTTAGGTTTCCAAAAGGAGGCAGATGTGTAGTCTTGCTGAGATTAATGCTTAATTTTGTTTTGAATAAATGTATTGATGACTTAAGTTATCTAAATTTTGTAAACGATTTAGGATAAGAATTAATTATAGCAATAGTTAATCATTATGATATTACGTTGTTTTCTTTGTTTTAATCTTACAATAATTAATACAAGTTGATTGCTTATGTAACTTGGATTTCTTATTTCTAATTTCCTTGACATTGTTGTTGTTGTATTTGCTGTTGTCTTATTACTACTATCATTTATAGATTCCCTACAATGTAAATATAATAATAATAAAATATTAGTATAAATAGTAGTATTCATAGTATCATAATCATTATATTTTTTTATCTATACCATTGTAATGAGTATTATTGTTTTGATTATCATTATTTTTGATAATTAATCATTTGTATTAATTCATAATGTTACATGGCTAATTCCTTATACATTTTTATAATTATACAAATAAAATTTACTGAAGGATATAAAATCTTACTTCCTAATGGTTGTTTATTCATTTTCCTTAATATTTGATTACTTAGGAATGCTACTCCACAATTACTGGTATTATTTTAATAAAACCACAGGAAGCCGATACAAAGGGTGAATGATTAATTTAATTAATATCAAACTTGCACATATAAACAAAAATCCCTATATCATACGCAATCATTCGTAAATTGAGAAGTTTGAAGTTCATCTACAGTATTATAACTCTCAAGAACAGCCAAGCATAGTCCAGTTCGGCCGCACTACTTTACTGCGCGAAAGCCTGTGATAAAAAAAAAGAAAAAGAAAAAAAAAAACAATTCTCTTTCTTCCCATTCCATCCATCCCTCTGTCTTGTCCTCTTCCTCAACACCTCTCTTTCACATTCTTTCCCTCCCCACCTCTCTCCGTTTTCTCGCCTCCTTCTCTTCCCCAGCCTCTTCAGTTAGATGGAAAATGCATTTATACTTTCACTGGAGAAGGGACTTAATCAAATTTGATACCAAGCGAGGAATTCTGCAAGTAGAGTATTGTCAGTATTAATTCAGTTTATTTCCAGTGTTTCATTGAGTTTTCTAATTTCTTTTCTCTGGTTTATTTTCCTTTCTTTTTTTTCGGTATTTATTATTGTCCTTTTTATCATAGGTTATATCTTTGGGGTATTTCTTCTTTCTGTTTCCTCTTTCTCTTTTTGTCTGTATTTAAATCCTCAGCGACGGTCTGTGGAGTGGAAATTGCCTTCCAGTTGACATGTTTATGATTTGTTAGGTTGAAATTAGTATGCTGCGTGGTAGACGGATCGATTCTATTAGTGACTCTTCCTTCTTCACGTTTTTACTTTATTCTTTCCTTTTCTTTCTCACATGTTTCGTATTTTGTTTTCCCCTTTCGTAATTTACTATCCCTATTACTTACAATAGCTAATGTTAAATCGTTTCGAATCACCTATCATGCGTTGCTTTTATTTAATTTATACATAAGTACTGAAGACTTTTAGTTTTAAAAAATACCATTGATATTTGTAAGGCAATGATTGATGTTAAAAGTAATTATCATTATGATAATAATAATAATTCATATTAGATAAAATACATATGAAACATGAATTCGTTGTTCCTATTGTTACAGAAATTACTGTTGCTATTATTTTACATAGATGGTTTAAATTGTTATTCACAGGATCATTGTCATCATTAGTAGCAGTAATATTAGTAATAGTTATCACAATTGTTTTTTATTCATTACCACCATCATGAGTGCTGCTATTGTTTTAATTATCATTGTTTGCAGCTATTATATATTAGTTTTAATCCAAAATGCTGCATAGTTAATTGCTTATAAACTCATTGTATAATGATGATTCACTGTAGCATATATAATGCTTGGGTATAAAATCCTACTTAGCAACTCACTTCTTCAGTTGTCGTCTTCTGCTAATTTATTTCTTTGATTTTTAATTACCTACGAATGTTAGTCCTAAATTACTGATATTTATGTAAATAGCCATAGGATGTCGATATAAGAATTTGCATGTAGGATAAATGATGAAATTATCAATATCATGCATTCAAAAATAAATTTAAAGAGAATGGTCTGTTCATAAGTAATTATATGCAAATACTGTGTAAGACCTTTTAAATTTGCCTACTGTGGATGTATTCGGGAGAAAATCGTGCCATTAATGATTAATAATTAAGTCTAGTTCGGCCGCACTACTTTACTACGCGGAAGGTTGTGACTGTTGTGGCCATAGATACAAATTATTTTACCGATTTTGATATCTTTGTTTACAGCACTGTGTCGATTTCCAATGGTTATGTAAATTTTCATATTGCAGTATAAAGGGTAAAGTAGGAATTCGAGAAAAATGACTAAAACAAGTGAATAAATAGATAAGCAGAAGAATAACAGTTAAATAGAATAAAACATTTAAGTCAATACTGTTGGGGCAGGGTGCCAAGTAGGTAATTGATAAACTGTAAGGATGTATCATGTATATTTCTTTATTTCACATATAAGAATAAGCCTAAATTCACTCACGATGCAACGTTACAATAAAAGAGGGAAGAAATTCGTTAGTCTAGAATATATGTTTAAGTCACCCCTGAAATTATCACGTTTTCTTTACTGGATGTAAACACTGACTCCCGTTTTTTGTTCGCGAGAAGCTCTCCGTGAGGCAGCACACGTACGAGATTTCTGTGTTTTTAAGCCAAACAAATCCTATTCCCGCAATACAATGGCCTCTTGACACTTCTGCAGGTACTGTTCATCCTCATTTAACTCTACCATAGCAGCGGACAGGTGAGGATCGATCCCGTAATGTTACGTAAATTGGTTCATAATAGTATATGGCAATACTTGTAGAGCAAAAAAATACAAAGAAAATGGAAAATATATTGTGAAAATCAATAACTGATAATAAGTTATTAGTGTCAGCTGACAAGAATGAAACCATAGTACTCTAGAATCCAAAATGAGTTGCTTTTTGGACACAAGATAGTTTTGATAATTATCACTAACATTGGCATTATACTATGCTTATCAATGTCATAAATATGCATTGAGATGAATATACAATGTGAAAGTCTTGCATTAACATGGCCTAAGAAAGACTTTACTTTGATTTCACTGCACTCCTGTAGACGCAGATAAACGTGTGTGTGTGTGTGTGTGTGTGTGTGTGTGTGTGTGTGTGTGTGTGTGTGTGTGTGTGTGTGTGTGTGTGTGTGTGTGTGTGTATGTGATAGTTTGGATAAGACTAGATTCGAATAGTCAAAATTTATTGTTTCGTTTTTACAAGCACACATACACAAACATGTACATACACATACATGTATGCGCACATACATGCATGCAAATATAGTTGTTTACAGAATTAAACATGCACACGACAGCACACCCGCGCGCGCAAACGTTCATACAAACGTAAACAAAACAAACACACCAACAAACACACACACACACAAACAAACACGCACGCACAGTCTCTAAGTCTCCCAGATGTCTTTATACTCAAGGAGAACGGAGATGAAAGAGCTGGAAATTTCTGGCCTTTGATGTTCATAGGGAACCAGAGGACACTTTGCAAGACAGACTTCCAAAAATGACTGCAAAGGGAGAAGTGGCGAGGAACTTTGCAGTCTGGGTGTGCAAGAAGTGGAATGTTCGTGCAACCAAAGCTAGGTTACAGGAATCTTTAATTGTTGTTTTTGATATATATATATATATATATATATATATATATATATATATATATATATAAGTATATGTATGTATATGTATGAATATGCATATGTTTATTGGTTTCTTGGTTGATTACATATTATCTGTTTATGTCTCTCTCATTATTTGTCTGTCAGTCTGTTTCTTTTTTTCACTCTTTCTTTCTCTGTGTATCTATCACTATCTGTCTCTCTCCTTCTCCATCTCCCTTCAACCCCTACCCCCCGCCCCTCTCTTTCTATCTCTTTTTCTTCTCTTTCTCTCTATAATACATATGTGTATGTATGTGTGTGTGTGTGTGTGTGTGTGTGTGTGTGTGTGTGTGTGTGTGTGTGTGTGTGTGTGTGCGTGTGTGTGTGGGTGATGTCCTTTACTGCCATTCAACTGCAACCTCATCACCCAATGCCAGTAATTAGGAACCGCGAGATGGAACCAAGAAAATGACTTCCAACTTTCTATGGTCATTATTGGAGGGAGGGAAGGTTGGAGGAATGGAGGAAAAGGAGAGAGGGAGGGAGGAAGAGGAGAGAGAGAGTGAGGGAAGAGGAGAGAGGGAGGGAAGAAGGGGAGCGGAGGGAGGAATGGAGGAAAAGGAGAGAAATGTTAAAGAGAAAGGGAGAAGAGGGAGGAAAGGGAAGGATGAAGGAAAGGAGAAAGGGAGGGCAATGGAAGGGGGGAGAGGGAGAAAGGAGGTGAGAAAGAAGAAAAAAGGAAAATAGAGGAAGGGGGAGGGAGGAAAAGAGGAGGGAATGAAGTGAGGAGAGGCGGGTGTAGGAGGAGGAAAAGAGAAGAAAAAGATAGAATGAGGGAGGGAGGTCAGAAGAGAGGGAGGAATTAGGGAAACAAAAGAAGGCGAAAGGGGCATGGTGAGATGGAGAGGGAGGAAATAGAGAACAAGGGAAGGAGTAAACAAGGAATGGAATGAACGGAGGGGAAGCTGAGGGGGAATGAAAGGGAGAAAAGGAAAAGGAGAAAGGTAAATAGAGGGAAGGAACAAGAGAAGGGGATAAGAGATAGAAAAGTGAAAAGCGAAGAAAGGAGAGGAGAAGAAAAAAAAGCGTCAGAAGAGGAAAGAAGGAGAGAGAGGAGGAGGAGGAAGGCGAAGAAAGGAGAGGAGAAGGAGAAAGCGTAAGAAAATGGGAGGAAGGGAGGAACGAAACTTGATTTTCCGAAGCACTTGGGCGCCAAGAATCTTACGATCCCTCGAGGAAAGGCGCTGAAAAAAAATCACTCCTTTTTTTTTCTAAGGCTTAAACATACGTACATATTTACTCAGCTATATATGCTCTCTCTCTCTCTCTCTCTCTCTCTCTCTCTCTCTCTCTCTCTCTCTCTCTCTCTCTCTCTCTCTCTCATACTCATTCTTCCCCTCTCTCTCGCCCCCCCCCCTTTTCTCCCTCTCTCTCGCCCTGCACCACCCCTTATCTCCCTCTCAGTCTCTGCTATATATTTATATATATATATATATATATATATATATATATATATATATATATGTATATATATATACATATATTATATACGCACATACACATACATGCATATATCTACGGATATATATGTACATACATACATACATATATACATTCATATATAGACAGATATTGATAAATACATACATACACACATATATTAAACACAAATATATGGATAGAGATGGACAGATTGACATGTAGATATAAACATAGATATATCATCACCATCAATATGAAATCACCATCGTCATCATCATCATCACTGTCATCATCATCATCATCATCATCATCATCATCATCATCATCATCATCATCATCATCATCATCATCATCATCATCATCATCATCATCATCATCATCATCACCATCATCATCACCACCACCACCATCATCATCATCATCATCATCATCATCACCATCACCCCCACCATCACCACCACCATCATTATCTCCCAAGCTGCCTTCCATCATAAGAGATTCTAAAGTTTACGGTGAGGTATAAGAGATGGGGGGGGGGGGAAGGGAAGGAAGGATATAATAGAGCATGGGAAGTCAAGGGTCGAAGGGCAGCCGCGGTCAGGGGCGGAGGTTAGGCAGCCATATTAGCGAATAGGGGGAGGGGGAGGGGGATAAAGTATCGTAGAAGGGATGGAAGAGAAGAGAGAATTAGGGAGAATGGACGAAAGAGAGAGCTAAAGATGGGAAAGAAAGAAGAGAGAAGTAGAGAAAATGAGTGAGAGAGAGAGAGGAAAAGAAAAAGAGAGAAGAGAGAGTTGGTGGGAGGGGTGGGAGAATGGAAAACATAGGGAAAAGAAGGAGAATGAGGGAAGAGATAAAAAAATAAGGAAAGAGAACGAAAAAATAGGAGAGACGGAAAGGAAAAGAGTGTAGAAGATAAGAGAGAGAGAGAGAGAGAGAGAATGAAAATCAGACATAGAGTGGAGGAGATAATAATATAGATGAACAAACAATGGTAAAAAATTACTAAAATTCAATCTAGACTCAACAGGAAGTCATGTAACAATCAATATTTATTAATAGCTTAAAGTAACTTCTTTACTTTTTTCATTGTACTTTCCCTTCTTAGAATTGTAAGGAAATTGGCAATAATATATGTAACAAGTACGTTGTGCAATGGATTTTTCAAATAATGACTGAAGAGTTTGTTGTGCAATGCATTTTTAACAATTTGACTGAAGAGTTTGTTGTGCAACGCATTTATAATAATTTAACTGTTTGTTGTGCAATGCATTTATAATAATATGACTGAGAAGTTTGTTGCATTTATAATAATTTGACTGAAGAGTTTGTTGTGTAATGAATTTATAAGAATTTGACTGAAGTGTTTGTTGTATTTATAATAATTTAACTGAAGAGTTTGTTGTGTAATGCATTTATAGGAATTTGACTAAAGACTATAAGATTTAAGTATGTGTTGCCATGATTATGGATGTTTCCCGGGAGAGAGAGAGACAGAGAGAGAATGAGTGAGTATGAGATAGGGAAGGAGAGAGAGAAAAAAAGATAGAAGTTGAGACAGAGAGAAAGAAACAAAACGAGATAATGAAAGAGAGAGACAGAGACAGAGACAAAAAAAAAAAAAGACGAAAAGAGAAAGAGATAAAGACAAAAAAAAAAGAGAGAAAAACAAAGAGAGAGAGAGAGAGAGAGAGACGAGGAGAGGCTCAAAGATCAATAGGGCATTAATGACAACAGGTCGTCCCACCCAGCGCCGCTTCATTTATCGTTATCCTTGAAGCGAAGAAAAATATCTCCTTTTTATGTGTGGGAAGGGAGGAGGGCCGGGTATTGTAGTAGGACAAGGTAGCTTGTTTTTGTATTTCTGTTTATTTTTTTTTCTGGTCATTTTTGTTTTTGCTTTGTTTTCTTACTTTTTGTTTTTGTTTTGTTTTCTTACTTTCTGTTTTTGTTTTGTTTTCTTAGTTTTTGTCTAATTTTCTTTGTTTTTTCCCTCTTTTCCCCTTTCTTTTCTTTTTCTTTTTCTATTTTTTTATTGACTTCCTCCTCTCCTGCTTTTGTTTTGGGTTTTCTTTCTCTTGCCTTTCTTTGTATTTTTATTTACTTTTCTTCGCCTTTTCATACATTTTTTTACTGTTCTTTATTTTATTTTTTTTCTATTCCTTCTTTATTGCATTTCTTTCTTTCTCTATCTACCTTTTCTCTGCTTCTTTTTCTATTTATTTAACAATTCCTGTTCTATACAATCATTACTTTAGTTTTCTTCACACACACACACACACACACACACACACACACACACACACACACACACACACACACACACACACACACACACACACACATATATATATATATATATATATATATATATATATATATATATATATATATATATATATATATATATATTTATATATTTATATATATATATATATTTATATATTTATATATTTATATATACATATATATATATATATATATATATATATATATATATATATATATATGATTTCTAGCCCAAGACAAAACACTATAAATTATGTTAAAATCAGGTACTAAATTTATCCACATGAGTTCACAAAGTTAACTATAAATACAACATAGATCATTCACCACTTTAACTTTAATGTAACTTCACTTCACTGAATTATAACTTAAATCCTTTAATTCTCTGTACCTTTTTGATCAAGTAGAGTTCTGTATAAAGTCCGCAGTAATAATGAATAAATTATATCAACGAGGCGGTGGAAGTAGTAAGAGCGCTAGAGTTAATTTTTGAAAAGCGGTGAGTGACTAGCAATAGGCATTTACTGCTAAAGATTGATATTTATTTCCATTTTAACGTTTTCATCTATGATTGCATCATTTCCGTTCAGTTTTTCCTCTTCTCATGAATTTTGCCTCCCATCTACGTATAATAATTTATCTGCATGATATCCC
>NC_061844.1:16165076-16170076 GCF_019202785.1 Penaeus chinensis
TTTTAATACCAGTCTTGCATTTTCTTTTTTCTTTTTTTTTTCTTCTTCTTTTTTTTTATTGTTTATTACTATTATTTTTTTTTAACTAAAAAGAGAAGGTGATTTCCTTATAATTTCCTTTTCCTCTTGTCCTTCTCGTCTTCCTCTTTCTCTCTTTCTCTCCTTCTTCCTCCTTTGTTCCCCCTCTCCTCTCCTCCTTCCTCTCCTCTCGGCCTTTCTCTCTCCTTCTTCTCCTCTTCCCTCTTCCTTCTTCACTTTCTCCCGATTTTTCTTCTCTCTCCCTCTTTCCTCTTATTTTTTCCTTCTCTCCCTTTTCCTCTTTCCCCTCCTTTCTCCTAATCTTTCTTTTTTGTATTCCTTCTCATTCCCTCTCCTTCCGTGTCCAGTCATTTCTTCATTTCGTTTTCCTTTCTTCTTCTCCCTTCCTCTCTTCCCCTCGCTTGTTCTTTCTTCCCCCTTCTCTCCTCATTCTCTTTCCTTCTTCCTTTTCCTTTTGTTTCTCTCATTTCCCCTCCTTTTCTTCGCTTTGAACTCTCTTTCTCTTTATCTTCATTTTCTTAATTCCTTCCTCCCTACCTCTTTGGCACTATCTCCCCCCCCCCCCCCTTGTTGTTGTTAATGTTATTGTTATTTTCATTATCATTATTATTATTATTATTATTATTATTATTATTATTATTATTATCATTATCATTATTAACATCATTATTAGTAGTATTGTTGTTGCTGTTGTTGTAATCATTATTATTGTTATTATCAATTTTGTTGTTATCATCATCATCATCACCATCACTATTATCATTATTATTATAATCATTATGATTACAGTTAGCATTATCACTATTATCAATGTTATTATCATCATCATAATTATCATTATCCAGACAAGTAAATAAACAAAAAAATGATGAACCCACACTGAGTCGCACACACACACACACACACACACACACACACACACACACACACACACACACACACACACACACACACACACACACACACACACGAAAGGAAGATGCAGAAACACAGCTCATTGGCTTGCGAGACTCCCTCCCTCCTTCCCCCCTCCCCCCACCTTCCTTCATCCTTCATCCCTCTCTCTCCTCCTCTCCCTAATTTCCGCCCCCCCCCCCCCCCCTTCCCTTCCTCCTATCTCCCTCTTCTCTTACCTCTCTCTTCTTTCTGTCTTCCTCTGCTCCTCGTTCTCCCTCCTGCCGAGCTTTCTCTTCTCCTCATCCGCACTTCTTCCTATCTCCCTCCTTTGCCCTCTCTTCCCCCCTTCTACCTATATCCTGTCCTTGTTTCCCTTCCCCCTCCCCCACCCATACCCCTTTCCTTCCCTTCCCCCTCCCCCACCCCCCTCTTCCTTCCATCCTTCTCTCTCCTCCCTCCCCATCCCCTCTCCCTTTCCTTCCCCCTCTCTCCCTCCTCCCCTCCCATACCCCATCCCCTCAAACCTCCCCCCCCCCCGCCCCAATTCTCTCCCCATCTTCCCCTCCACTGAACACGCACACCCAATGGGCATTATTCGTCTAAGGTCATTACACATGTCATTAGGTCGGGAACGCAATTAACTCCGCTAACGGCCGAGAGAGGGCAGCACGTACTAATCAAACATGAGTCGGACGTGTTGGCTGCGGCGTTGGCGAGGCTGACGCGCCGTTCGCTTGTCTGGAGAGGGCGTATGTGCTGTGTTAGTTCGTTTGTTTGTGCTTGTGTTTGTTCGCTTGTTTTGTTTACTTACTTGTTCTGTTTAATTGTTTGTCTTTGTTACTCTGTTGGTTTGTTTTTTGTTTGTCTGCTTGTTTTCTTTGATTGGGTGTTTTAATTGATTTGTTTGCTTGCTTGCTTGTTTCTTGGGTGAATTTGTGTTGCTTTGTTTTTGTTTAATTGACCATGAGTGTTTGTTTTATTTGCTTGCTTGTTCGTTTGTTGTTTTGCTTTCTTTGCTTGTGTGCCATTTTGTTTATTTGGTTTGCTTGATTGATTATTTGCTTAGGAGTTTGTTTGTTTCTGTCCGTTTTATTGCCTGTTTTTTCGTTGGTTTGTTTCTTCTTTGTTGGATAAGGAGATGTTGTTTGTTTTCGTTGTTTTATTTTTGGATTTTCCTTTTTATGTCGCTTGGGGATTTGCTTTCGTTTATGTAAGTTGTTAGGAAATAATTTTGTTGTTTATTTGTGTGTGTGTGTGTGCGTGCGTGTGTGTGTGTGTGTGTGTGTGTGTGTGTGTGTGTGTGTGTGTGTGTGTGTGTGTGTGTGTGTGTTTCTTATTTTCTCTCATTTTCTCTCTCTCTCTTTCTCTCTAGCTAGCTAAATAGATATCTATATACCTATCTCTCTCTCTCTGTCTGCCTCCGTCTCTGTCTCTGTCTCTCTTTTTTATAATTATGATAATATTAATGATAATGATAATGATAATAATAATAATAATAGTAATAATAGTAATAATAGTTATGGTAATAATAATAATAATAATAATAATAATAATAATAATAATAATGATAATAATAGTAATGATGATGATAATGAGCTTAATAATAATAATAATGATAATAATAATAATAATAATAATAATAATAATAATTATAATAATTATAAATTAATAAAGAGATAAAGATAACGAAATACCGCCATGACACACTGAGCGCTTTTCCGCTAATGATGAACCGGCCTTCCATAAACAAACGCCAAGTTATGCTTGTATTGTTTGCCTCATTATGTACGGAAGCACGCCATCATGACGTCAATCCGGTTATCTGACATCAATCCAAGATGACAATAACTGATAAGCTATTTATAGCTTATATAAATAGGAAAGATACGTTGGTAACAATCCGAATGATGAATTTGCATATAATATATAATGTATATATGTGTGTGTGTGTGTGTGTGTGTGTGTGTGTGTGTGTGTGTGTGTGTGTGTGTGTGTGTGTGTGTACGTGCGTGCGTATGTGCGTCCAAGTATTCCCATCAATCCATATATATATATATATATATATATATATATATATATATATATATATATATATATATGTATGTATGTATATACATATATACATACACTCTCACACACACACATACTGTATATGTGTGTGTGTGTGCGAAAGTATGAGTAACCGTATATGCGAGAAGGTAAATAATGAAATAAGTAAGTATTTAAGTATGTATGTAAATAAGCAGGTATTTATATTAATACGTTAGCAAGTACGTAAGTGGTTGAGCAAATTAGTTTGTAAGTAAGGAAGCGGTAAGTAAGTAAGTAAGCAAATAAATAAGTAAAGAGGTAAGCATTTTTGTAAGTAAATACGTATGATGAACGAAAGGAAGTGAAAGATTGAACAATAATAATGATGATGATAAATATAAGAAAAATGATAAATATAAGAAAAAGGATAAATAGAGGAGGAGGATACAGGGTAATAAAGGAAAGAATGAGATAAAGACGGAAAGGGAATGTACGAGGAAAATGACAGAAGGAAACAATAAAAAATTAAAAGAAGAATGAATAGAAATGAGGAAAATATAACTACTGCTCAGCACGGAAGGAAAAAAAAGAATGAAAAAAGCGAAAAAAAACACGAATTTCTTTGTATTTTTTTCTGTGTCTTTCGAATAACTATTCCATTTCTTTCATTTCCTCTTATCTGTTGCTTTCCCCCATCTCCCTACTGCATCCTTTACTTGGAAATGTTAAAAAGAAAGAATGAAAATAAATATAAATATGTGTGTGTGTGTGTGTGTGTGTGTGTGTGTGTGTGTGTAAATATATATATATATAAATTCGCAACTATTAATAACCATAGAGCGAATCTGTTGATATGGTTACTTGGTCAAAACAACTGTAATTGTTAAGCGGGAAAATACTGTACGTATGGAATGTGTACATGCATACACATCTACTTACGTTCATAAACAAAACAGATATAGACACACACACGCAAGCACACAGGTACGCAGACAAGGAACCGACACACACACAGACATACACACAGACAGACACAAACATGCAGACAGACATATACATACAAATACACACACGCACACACACACACACACACACACACACACACACACACACACACACACACACACACACACACACACACACACACACACACACACACACACACTCACGCCACGCATACACATACACGTACACACACACACACGCCACGTATACACATACACGTACACACACACACACATTTACAAATACACATAGACAGAAACAAACACACACACACAAACGTACGTACTCACTAACATCAGCCGTCACATCCGACAAAACGGATAAATTATATATGATCTCATGAAATACTCTTTCTGTTGCCATGGAAACCACCCCTCTACTGCACCCCTCCTTCCCCCACCTCCCCCCTCTCCCCCTCTCCCCCCCTCCTCCCTGATGACCGCCATTGTCCACGGCCAGGGGAGGGGGGGAGGGGGTAGGTTACATTCTCTTCCATTCCCATCTTCCCTCCCCCACTGCTTCCTCTCCCCTCCTCCTCCCCTCTCCCCCTTCTCTTTCTCTCCTCCTCCTCCCCCTCACACGCACACAAACAAACACGCACATACATACATACATACATACATACATACATATATAAATGTGTATATATTTAGACATATGTGTGTGTGTATATATATATGTATATATATACATACATATAGTATATATATATACACATATGGTATATATATATATATATATATATATATATATATGTGTGTGTGTGTGTGTGTGTGTGTGTGTGTGTGTGTGTGTGTGTGTGTGTGTGTGTGTTCATGTGTATGTGTACGTATATGTGTCTATGTGTGTGCGTGTGCATGTGTGTGTGTTAATATATTTGTACGTACATCTACGTTCGTATCATATGCGTCTGCGCTACAGTATCTAGAATAAAAATCAAAATCAAATCCTGAGGTTAATATTTTTCTCACGCCCGGCATTTCAGGAGAAAAAAATAGATATAGATGAACATGCTCAGCAACCGTGAC
>NC_061844.1:16180076-16182576 GCF_019202785.1 Penaeus chinensis
TGAAAAATAATATCTTGGAAAAAATGCCCCAGAAAAAAAAACGAAGATCCTAGAACTTAAACAAGAAAATCCCAGACAAGAAAATCCTACCCCCCCCCCCTGGTCCCCCTCCCGCCGCACACTTACCGATGGTGGAGACGACGGTGTAGGCGAAGTGGAAGCTGCCGGCGAAGTCCCAGCGCCGGCGGCCGCCCTTGGTGTGGCCCTCGCTCGTCATGTTGCCCCACACGTAGAGCAGGTCCTCGACGCGCGCGAGGCTCACGTTGCCGGCGCGCACCTCGTCCTCGAGCTTGGCCAGCGTCGCGTCGAAGTCGCGGTGGAATCGCGCCCGCTCGCGCGCCTCGTTCTCCTCCTCCAGCTGCTGGAACACCAGCGCGCCGAACACCATGTACAGCACCAGCACCAGCGCCAGCAGCAGGAAGCGCGCGTTGTCTTCCTTGAGCGCGAAGGCGTTCCAGAAGCGCGCCTGCCGCGACGCCGCCAGAGTGGCGCTGCCGGGCACCACCATGCCGTCCGCGCCGCGCTTGGCCGCCGACCCGCGCGGCGTCGGGCACATGCAGGCGCAGCAGCCGCCCTCGCTCGCGCCCTCCGACCACGCCCACCCGCGCCCGCACCCGAGGCTCTCGCCCTCGCTGCTGCTCACCGAGGAGCTGCTCTTGCTGCTGTCCGAGAAGCTCCCGCTGGAGCCGCTGCTGTCGCTGGAGGCGTAGGCGCGCCTGGCCGGGGGTCGCGAGGCCCGCTCGGGGTCAGCGCGCGTCCATCCGTCCACCGTCCACACGCCGCCGGCTTCCGGGGGCGTCCGGGGCTTCACGCCGTCGCCCACGCCCTCACCCACCACCCCAGCCCCGCCCTCCGTCCACGCCCGCGCCAGGTCCGCCGGCGGGTCGTCCGAGCACCCCGCCAGAAGGGCCCCTACCTGGGCGACGCCCCGCGCGCTGCGGGCGAGTCCCTGCGCCGCGGCGGCATCCTGGCGCGCGTCGGGACTCACTTCGACCACCGCGCCCGGCACCGCTGACGCTCCGCCGCGAGGTCCTGCGCCGCCGACGCCTCGAGTCCGCGCCCCGGGCGATCAGAGCGCGCGGGGGGCGCTGCCGGGGGAGCACGGCCGCTGTCCTGCCGAGGAAGCCATCGTGAGGGAACGGGGGCGGCGAACGACGACCTGCAAGGAGAGGGCGTCGTCAGTGTCTGAGACATCACGAAGTATCTGTCTTGTGTGAGTGCAATTGTAAAAATAGATTGCTAGATGTCAAGAGGGGGTGGGGGAGGGAGGGAGGGAAGGAGAGAGAGTGAGAGAGAGAGAGAGAGAGAGAGAGAGAGAGAGAGAGAGAGAGAGAGAGAGAGAGAGAGAGAGAGAGAGAGAGAGAGAGGAGAATAAGAGAGTATATATATAGATAGAGGATAGGCGGACGGACAGACAGACATTACCAAAAGAAATACCACGCAATATCGAAAACTTTGTCTCATTCCATTCAGTCATTTGTTCGTCTCCCGCGTACTCATTTTAAGTCGCCTTTCCTCCCTTTCGGCATTAATAAATCTTCGTTCCGCGTGATTTATTTTTGATCTCTCTCTCTCTCTCTCTCTCTCTCTCTCTCTCTCTCTCTCTCTCTCTCTCTCTTTCTCTTTCTCTTTCTCTCTCTCTCTCTCTCTCTCTCTCTCTCTCTCTCTCTCTCTCTCTCTCTCTCTCTCTCTCTCTCTCTCTCTCTCTCTCTCTCTCTCTCTCTTTCTCTCTCTCTCTTTCTCTCTCTCTCTTTCTCTCTCTCCCTCTCCTTTTTTCAAAAATAACTACGAAAAATACACACACACACACACACATACACACACACACGTGTGTGTGTGTGTATGTATGTATGTATGTATGTATACTGATCGTCCCAGCAGGTCATCTTTATTAAATAAAAATATATATATTCTTTATTCTCTCTCTCTTTCTTAAGGTTATGATAAGGTCTTGTATCAGATAATCATGTCCAGGTTTTCTTTGAAGGCACGAGAGAAATATAACATTCTTTTTTATCCTTTCCTACGAGTTTTAGAATCATCATAATAATAGAAGCATTTGTATATGATATAATTTAATTGAATACCGATATACGCAGATGATTTGGTACTAAAGGTGCAGCTAATTTGTCTAGAAACTGGTATACTAAATTTGTGTTAGAAATTGAAATAATAGACGAGCTGGCACTATAAACTGGCACTGTAAATTGACACTAAGAATAGTAATATAAACTCGTATTATCTATCTTTACATAAACTACTGGCGTGGTACTATATTTCAGTGCTGTAAATTGACGTTTTGCTATAAATTTCAAGAAATTGTTTTCACATGAAAATTATAATGGAAGTAACAATAGCGATAATGATAATGTATGTGTGTATGTGTCAGTTAGCGTCAGTGTGTGCGTGTTCGTGTGTGTGTGTGTGTGTGTGTGTGTGTGTGTGTGTGTGTGTGTGTGTGTGTGTGTGTGTGTGTGTGTGTGTGTGTGTGTGTGTGTGT
>NC_061844.1:16217924-16220424 GCF_019202785.1 Penaeus chinensis
ATTCGCATATATGTCTCCTCTACATTTTCTTTAGCGTTTTATGTTCTCTATATAACACTGCATTTTTTATATTTTTACGTATATATATATATATATATATATATTTATATATATAGATATATATATATATATATATATATATATATATATATATATATTTATATATATAGATATATATATATATATATATATATATATTTGCACACCTTTCTATACATTTATGTAAACCGTCTCCTTTCTCTCTTCCTTTTTATCTGTCCTTTTTATCTCACTTGTTGCTTCTTCTCTCTATTTATCGTCTCTTTCTCTGCCTCTCTTACTCCCCCTTCCTCTGTTTCTCCTTTACTGTATTTATTCTTTTTTCTTCCACCTCCCTTCTTTCTTTGCCCATTTATCGTCTCCTCTCCCTCTTTTCTTCCGCCTCTTTTTCCTATTTATTCTCTCTTCCTCTCTCTCTCTCTCTTATTTACTCTCTCTCTCTCTCTGCCGTTCTCCCTTCGCCCTTCCCTTTCCCCATGTTTATCCTATCTTCCCTATTTATCTTCCCCCTCCGCCTATCCCCTCTGTTTATTCTCTCCCCTCTGCTTCTCTCCTCCCCCCCCCACCTCCCTCTCTGTATCCTATCCCCCTCTACCTCTCTTCTTCTATTTATTATCTCCCCCTCTACCTCTCTTCCTCTATTTATCCTCTCCCCTCTGCCTCTCTCCTTTATTCTTTATTTATTCTCTCCCCCTCTGCCTCTCTTCCTCTATTTATCCTCTTCCCCTCTGCCTCCCTCCTCCCCCCCCCCCCTTTCAACCGCCGTTCAAAGGGTCTCTTAAACGCTGGATTGTCTGAGGTTAATCTTTGTTGTGCGTCTTCAGTTCCCTTTTGATACCCGCTCTTTCTCTCCCTTTCTCTTTGTCTCTCTTTCGCTCTTTCTCTCCCTTTCTCTTTGTCTCTCTTTCGCTCTTTCTCTCCCTTTCTCTTTGTCTCTCTTTCGCTCTTTCTCTCCCTTTCTCTTTGTCTCTCTTTCGCTCTTTCTCTCCCTTTCTCTTTGTCTCTCTTTCGCTCTTTCTCTCCCTTTCTCTTTGTCTCTCTTTCGCTCTTTCTCTCCCTTTCTCTTTGTCTCTCTTTCGCTCTTTCTCTCCCTTTCTCTTTGTCTCTCTTTCGCTCTTTCTCTCCCTTTCTCTTTGTCTCTCTTTCGCTCTTTCTCTCCCTTTCTCTTTGTCTCTCTTTCGCTCTTTCTCTCCCTTTCTCTTTGTCTCTCTTTCGCTCTTTCTCTCCCTTTCTCTTTGTCTCTCTTTCGCTCTTTCTCTCCCTTTCTCTTTGTCTCTCTTTCGCTCTTTCTCTCCCTTTCTCTTTGTCTCTCTTTCGCTCTTTCTCTCCCTTTCTCTTTGTCTCTCTTTCGCTCTTTCTCTCCCTTTCTCTTTGTCTCTCTTTCGCTCTTTCTCTCCCTTTCTCTTTGTCTCTCTTTCGCTCTTTCTCTCCCTTTCTCTTTGTCTCTCTCCTCTTCTCTCCCTTTCTCTTTGTCTCTCTTTCGCTCTTTCTCTCCTTTCTCTTTGTCTCTCTTTCGCTCTTTCTCTCGTTCTCTTTGTCTCTCTCTACTCCTTTCTCTTTGTCTCTCTTTCGCTCTTTCTCTCCCTTTCTCTTTGTCTCTCTTTCGCTCTTTCTCTCCCTTTCTCTTTGTCTCTCTTTCGCTCTTTCTCTCCCTTTCTCTTTGTCTCTCTTTCGCTCTTTCTCTCCCTTTCTCTTTGTCTCTCTTTCGCTCTTTCTCTCCCTTTCTCTTTGTCTCTCTTTCGCTCTTTCTCTCCCTTTCTCTTTGTCTCTCTTTCGCTCTTTCTCTCCCTTTCTCTTTGTCTCTCTTTCGCTCTTTCTCTCCCTTTCTCTTTGTCTCTCTTTCGCTCTTTCTCTCCCTTTCTCTTTGTCTCTCTTTCGCTCTTTCTCTCCTTTCTCTTTGTCTCTCTTTCGCTCTTTCTCTCCCTTTCTCTTTGTCTCTCTTTCGCTCTTTCTCTCCCTTTCTCTTTGTCTCTCTTTCGCTCTTTCTCTCCCTTTCTCTTTGTCTCTCTTTCGCTCTTTCTCTCCCTTTCTCTTTGTCTCTCTTTCGCTCTTTCTCTCCCTTTCTCTTTGTCTCTCTTTCGCTCTTTCTCTCCCTTTCTCTTTGTCTCTCTTTCGCTCTTTCTCTCCCTTTCTCTTTGTCTCTCTTTCGCTCTTTCTCTCCCTTTCTCTTTGTCTCTCTTTCGCTCTTTCTCTCCCTTTCTCTTTGTCTCTCTTTCGCTCTTTCTCTCCCTTTCTCTTTGTCTCTCTTTCGCTCTTTCTCTCCCTTTCTCTTTGTCTCTCTTTCGCTCTTTCTCTCCCTTTCTCTTTGTCTCTCTTTCGCTCTTTCTCTCCCTTTCTCTTTGTCTCTCTTTCGCTCTTTCTCTCCCTTTCTCTTTGTCTCTCTTTCGCTCTTTCTCTCCCTTTCTCTTTGTCTCTCTTTCGCTCTTTCTCTCCCTTTCTCTTTGTCTCTCTTTCGCTCTTT
>NC_061844.1:16225424-16230424 GCF_019202785.1 Penaeus chinensis
TACATAGAAATAAATAAACACAACTACATAATTACACAAAGGCACATACCAAAGCGATGTGTATATATAAAATGATTTCGGAAGAAAATATCCATTTATTGAAACATTTTTGTTACATACATGAAGTAAGTTCCCTGACTGAAAGAAATAAAAAAAATACATTTAAAAAATACAAATACAAACTTTTTTTTTTACTTTTAGAATAAGCCGACCAACTTTCACGTATTTTTTTGTACCATCTTTTTTCCCTCAGAACTTAATTTCCTAAATGTCTATCCAAAGTTAAGAAGTCGAGTCGACGAGGATGCTTACAAATGCTGAGTGTTTTCGAGGTAATGCTGATGTGTCCAGCTGGGGATGAATGGGTTAAGAGAGAGAGAGAGAGAGAGAGAGAGAGAGAGAGAGAGAGAGAGAGAGACAGAGAGAGAGAGACAGAGACAGAGAGAATCTTATGAAATGCCAGATACATATATTGCGTACGTAAGCAGAGGTTCATGCACACACACATACAGACATACTCACTCACCTTCACATACACACACAAACACAATCATATGTTCGCAGTGTGTGTGTGTGTATGAATGTGTGTGTGCTCTATATATAAATACATACATGTAGACAGAATATTTTTTACACATATAAACGATGACATAAATCAGCTCTCTCTCTCTTTATATATAAAGAGAGAGAGAGAAAGAGAGAGAGAGAGAGAGAGAGAGGAAGCGAGAGAGAGAGAGAGAGAGCGAGATGAAGCGAGAGAGAGAGAGAGAGGAAGCGAGAAAGAGAGAGAGAGAGAGAGAGAGAGAGAGAGAGAGAGAGGATAAAAGAGAGAGAGAGGGATGAAGAATATCCGAACAGCTCCTGCAAACAAAATCAGCCTTAACCACATGGCACTGTCTACCTCCACGTATCATCAGCGCTTTCGAATACGTATATACATGAAAGAATGTATTTTGAAAAGTAAAGAGGAAGATGAAAAAAAAAAATGACGATAAACGGAAAGTATAGAATCAATAAGGTCGGAATTACCCGAGCATGATTGGCCCTTCTGTACTGTAGATTGTTTCTCGGAATGAAAACAATGTCAAGCCACAAGGCGAGATTCCTAAGTGGGGGGGGGAGGGGGGAGTGGTATTGGGGGGGGTCTGTAAGTGCACTTTCCGATATTTTTTTTTTTTTTGTCTTCTCTCTTGGTGTTTCTGTGTTTGTTTGGTTGTTTCTTTGCTTTGATTGCTTGTTTGTGTGTTTGTTTCTGTTTTTTTTTCCTTTTTGTTCGAAGGTATTCGTTCTGTTTGACTGGCTATCTGTTTCTTTTTCTCTTTCTCGTTATCTCTGCCTGTCTGTCTTTCTGTCTTCGCTCTTTCTATCTCTTTCTCTCTCTCTCTCTCTCTCTCTCTCTCTCTCTCTCTCTCTCTCTCTCTCTCTCTCTCTCTCTCTCTCTCTCTCTTTCTCCCTTTCACACACATAAACACTTTCATAATTTATGAACATTCATAATTCAACACTTCTTACGTAACATCAAAGATAAAAAAGAATAAACAAATAAATAAAAACATTTTAAAAAATGCGGTCACATTTTGAAAACCGTCATTTTTTTCATTTTTTTGTTTTTGCGTTTAATTGCTTAAATGCATTTTGGCGAATTAATCTTCATCAAAAATATTTTTTGAGATGTCTTGATGCTTCTTTCAAGATATTTTAAGCTCTCTTTGATACGAGCTTGAGTGTGTGACGTCACACGTAAACAAAGGAAAGGCGGTAAGCGTCGTTGATAATTGCGGAGTCTTTTAACAAGTGAGTATATTATTTTTATAGTGGTTTATCATGTAAATGTATAACACTGGAACAGTAGTAGTACTCATTATCATTATAATGTTATTATTATTATCATAATCTTCATCATCAGTAGAGCAGAAATTTCATCAGTAGCAGTATCATTATTATCATTATCATTATTATCATTATCATTAGTATCATTATCATTATTATTATTTCTATCATTATTATCATTATTATTATTATTATTATTATTATCATTATCATTATTTTCAATGTCATTATTATTATTACTTTTATTATTACTATTATTATTACTATTATCATTATTTTTATCATTATCATTATTATTATTATTACTATTTTTATTATTATTATTATTATTATCATCATCATCATCATCATCATCATTATCATTATTATTATTACTATTACTATTACTATAATTATAATTATAATTATTATTGCTATTATTATTACTATTATTATTATTATACATATATATATAAGATGGAAGGGAGGGGGGAGGGAGGGAGGGCGGGAGGGAAGGGGAGAGGGAGGGAAAGAAGGGGAGAGGGGGGAGGGGGAGGGCTGGGAGGAAGGATAGAAAGGATAGGCGGAAGTTGAAAGGAAATTGGCGATGATGAAGAGGAAAGGGAAATTGAAAGGAGATGAAGAGAGAGAGAGGAGAAGATGAGATGGAGAGAGCGAATGGATACACTTTGAAGAAAAATAGAATATGTAAACGAGAACTAATATGTACGTTTGTGTTCGTAAAGGCAAACACACATACCTATATACGTACACGCACGCATTTGCATACATATAAACGCTCACGAATATGTACACTCGCCCATAAATTCGCACAGATAAATACGCCCTCGTACACATAGCACGTACACGCACACATACACATTCGAACACACAAATACACACTTAAAACATACACGGAGCCACTTACGAACCGCAAAAAATATCATTATCTAGTCATTATAGCTAGCTTGCTATCAATATATCGATCGATCTATTCATCTATCGACATAAAATAAAACGATAATTGTGTGTGGGGGATGTGTCCCCACTTTGATGGCACTGCTGCTTTGGTTAAAGTCGTCGCCGATTTATACTCTTACTACTGCGGGAGTAGGGTGGCTGGAGTACAGAGGACAGGCGTGGCAGAGGTGCCCAGGGAGGAGCGGGGCGCGTCTTGCCATGTCCGCGAGTGCGAGCCGTCTGCGTCGATGGCTCGGAAATTGTTGTGAACAAACCGTTTTGAAACATTTCATAATGGAAAACATGAAAGAATTTGGATGAACATGGTCACATGATGGTTCTGTGGTGAAGAAACAAGGGTACCTTATGTACGGGTGTATGTGAGAAGAGAGTTATGGTGTTTACAAGTCTGAAAAGCTTCGTGATAAGGAGAAGTAAATGCCGAGTTTTCATTAAACATAAAGACATTTGAATATCGATAATAATAGTGATAACATACTTAGTGATTCAGACTAAGCATTTTCTAACGAACAATTTAAGTATAAACAAGAATTAATTATACATTAAGACAGCAGAATAACAGCATGAGATTTGCTTACGAGCAATAAGGGTTAGTTTAGCATGTCCTAAGGTCTCTTCGTCATTGTCATTGTTGTAGACCTGTTGGAGTCGGCGGAGGACAGTGGAATCACTGTAAGATATGAAGCATATGGCTCTTCAAGTATGTGAGACGAGATAGATCACGGAAACAGGTCACTATATCGCTACCTAAAAAATAATCTATGGAAGACGATACAGGTAGATGACAGGAGACAGGTGACGGAGGCAAGTGACACAGAGAGTCTCGTGGCTTGCAGATGAGCAGGAGTGAAGGTCGCACAGGTGACTTCTAAGGTCGGCGGCCGAGGCGCTTGTTCGCACAGGTCACTGTTCCGAAGCGCAGGTGGTCTTGACGGGAACAGCAGTGGTGATCGGTCACAGAGCTCGTAAATCGTTCCACAGGATCGCTTGAAGACACAGATATATATATATTTGTGTGTGTTTGTGTGTGTGTGTGTTTGTGTGTGTGTGTGTGTGCGTGTGTGTGTGTGTGTGTGTGTGTGTGTGTGTGTGTGTATGTGTGTGTGTGTGTGTGTGTGTGTGTGTGTGTGTGTGTGTGTGTGTGTGTGTGTGTGTGTGTGTGTGTGTGTGTGTGTGTGTGTGTGTGTGTGTGTGTGTGTGTGTGTGTGTGTGTGTGTGTTTCTATATATATATATATATATATATATATGTTGTGTGTGTGTGTGTATACATATATATACATATATATTTATATGTATATATGCACATTCATATATATATATACGTATATATATAAATATACATATATATATGTATATATTTATATGTCCATGGGGATTTCCCTCTGTTCTCTTTCTATATCAATATATTTATTTGTGTTGTATCTGTTTATAACTCTGGAATAATAGTAATAGTCATTATCATTATAATGTTAGTATTATCATCATCATCGTCATCATTTTCATCAGTAGATGTAGCATCATTATCATAATTATAATTATTATTATTATCGATATAATTTTTATATTGATGCTCCATCACCATCATTACTTTTAACAAGCGTCTCACATTATTATTACCATTTCGAGTATCATTATCATCATCATTATCGTTGTCATTATCGCCACAATCAACGATATCATCAGTGTGTTTACAATAAAAATTATTAGCTTTTGGACTCTTAAAAAAGATAATTTTTTTTTCAACATATTCCAAGTGTTCAATTCACAGTTTTATTTGTTTTTGGTTAAACTAGAAGACTTATTATACTACTTATAAACGAATATCAGTTAAAACAAATTAAAAATGTCTTCTATCTACAAATATCACTGATGTAGATGGATTCTGTATCAAATATTCATATGTCAGATATCATCAGTATATAGCAATCGCGTTGTGTCACGCTTCCTAATTATCTATTAAAGCACTTTCTCTATACCATTTTCTTTCCATTATTATCATCACAATGTTATTCTTAATGTTCACCCCGTCCCTTAGCTTTTAATTTTGTTTCAATCATTAAATGATGAATATATTTTTTTTCTGGTCACTGTTCATTACGAGGAAATATAAAATATATATATAAACGAAAATGGATATTTTTTTTATCATAATGCAGTGTAATTGGAGTTTTGATTTAAAATCTCCAATCAATCATATTATTTTTATTT
>NC_061844.1:16235424-16240424 GCF_019202785.1 Penaeus chinensis
TCTCTCTCTCTCTCTCTCTCTCTCTCTCTCTCTCTCTCTCTCTCTCTCTCTCTCTCTCTCTCTCTCTCTCTCTCTCTCTCTCTCTCTCTGTCTCTCTCTCAGCTCCCCTGTCACGGATTGTTATTACTGTTGTTATTATTATTATTATTATTATTATTATTATCATTATCATCATTATTATTGATATTTTTATTATTATTACTATCATCAATCCAACTTTTATTATAATCACCATCGTTCTCATTTGAATTATCCTCACTCCTGTCTCTCTAACGAGGTCGCCCAGCTTTTAAGCGTTTTGAGAGAACCAAAACGAGCGTGAGACTTTAAAAGGTCATTTGGCGGCAGCACGAACATCACACCTTATGCAAGAGAGAAGATGAAGATTTACGTATTTTTTTAATACTTTTTATTTTTTTATTGAAGAATATTGTTTTGTTAAGGGTAATGAGATAAGTTATTATCTTATCTATTTATTTGTTTATTATTTGTTAGGTATTTCTTATACCTTTTTTTTCTGAAATGATATGATTTTATCCAGGATAAGGTAGTGTGAGGAGAAAGGCTTGATTCGATATTGTTAAAGTATGAAAGAAAATATTTCGTACAAGAGTTATATTATATAAAATTAACTAACATGTAAAGAATATATAAAATCTTCAAGTAGGACAGCGTCTTTTCTGAATTTATTCTATATTGGAATAAGTATTTCTTCCAAACTCCTGAACTCAGAAAAATGGTTCGATTCATTGCGGTCTTTGATGTAAACGTTGGCAAGCGACTAGATTCCACGCAGCTAATTGAATAGAATACGGTTCTGTTGTAGGCTATGTGATTCCCTGTACTTGATTGTGCTTTGTTGATTACTAATCCTTGCTATTTATGAGGGTGTAAGGACTGCGGGTAACTGAAATGGGTATTGGATATATGGTATTGGAAATGACGTATTTAAAACTAATTGTTGCATATAAGAAGTTGATTTTCTCTATAAGGTAGAAGTATAAAAGAAAACTGGAGAGAGAGAGAGAAGGAGAGAGAGGAGGGGAGAGAGAGAGAGAGAGAGAGAGAGAGAGAGAGAGAGAGAGAGATAGAGAAAGAGAGAGAGGGGGGGGGGAATATAGAGATAGAAATAGAGAGAAAGAGAAATAAGAAGGAGAACAGGGAAGGCGTTCGTCTAGTGTGAAACCGTGAATCCGTATGTCTGCCTACCATCCACTGCGAACCATTATCCCAGTAAGAAAAAAACATATTGAGCATATTCCTGAACGAACTTTCATGATATTAGATCACACAGTATTATCACGCATTTTAAATTCCAGAAAAAAAAAAAATACTTCTCTTGCATTACGATAAATCGGAGAAACTTTTTGAAGCGGTCGGGGGAGGGGGGGGGGGGGGCGTAAAATCATCAGGCAAAAATGAATCTTACTCCAAAGTAAATCGATGTCAATATTTCCTTGCAGAAGAGTAACTGAATCATCGGGATAATAATTCTCGAAAGGCTAGTTAAGTTGAATATTTGGCGTCAAAGAAGGTTATAATAAATCTAAGAAATCTGTGATATTGTAATAAACGCTTATCCTTTTCGTGGAGAAAATCTATAATAGTGTCGTGTCTGTCGTCAGTCAAGTCACTTCACATCCAACTTATATTTGATTCAAAATAACGATAAAGCTTGGAAAGTAAAGAAAAATTCTAGACTATTAAAATTCCCCGATATTAAATATGGAAAAAGGCATGTTTTAGGCAAATAAAGTATTTTTTTCTGTCGACTAAGAAATCGGCAAATGAACTACACTCTCTCCGGCCTGAAACCCGCACGAGAACCCCAGAGCAGTTGTAACTTCCAATGGTAATTCCCAATGTGTGACGTCACAGCATGGCGGCTCAATCTGCTTCGAGTAAGGTCCTCGGAGGCCTTACGTCATGCAACGGCTGCGACGAGAGATGCAACATTGTTAACGGTTTCCAGTAGCCGGGCCGTTCTTGGAAACCATTCCCTTGTTTACACGAGCAATGCGTAGCAAGGCGATGAACCAGCAAGGCAATTTCCACCCTTTTTACGTGTGCACGAAACCCGATTGCCTGTGCCACGGAATTGCCATACATAAAATATAACCAATTTCGTTTTGGTTCTAACGGAATTCTTCTTGTTGGCGTGAGAGTACGAATGCCTGAAATAGTTGCGGATTCTGTCACCTTGCTGACGTCATAAAGTGTTAAGTGTGTAGATAAATAATCTACTTGCATAGCTCTATATTTAGCTTTTGATAGCCTCTCTGTGTGTGTGTGTGTGTGTGTGTGTGTGTGCGTGTGTGTGCGTGTGTGTGTGTGTGTGTGTGTGTGTGTGTGTGTGTGTGTGTGTGTGTGTGTGTGTGTGTGTGTGTGTGTGTGCGTACGTGCGTGCGTGTGTGTGTGTGTTAATAATAATATTACCATAGGTTATAACAATAATAATGATGATAATAGCAATAATCATGAACACTGACAGAAGAAATTGCGGGAAAAGAGTAACGGTAGAAAAACAGTGAGAGAGAGAGAGAGAGAGAGAGAGAGAGAGAGAGAGAGAGAGAGAGAGAGGCAGACAGAAAAAAAGAAAAAGATAGAGAGAGAGGGGGGGAGAAAGAGAGAGAGAGAGACAGACAGAAAAAAAGATAGAGAGAGGGGAGAGGGAGAGAGAGAGACAGAGAGTTTTGATTCCATTTATTACCATGGATATTCTTGGTGTGACATACTGTCTGTTTAATTTTGCTTCTAAACTATCCCCTGTGTGCAAGGAATGGCCGGGGTTACCATCCACTGGCGGCGAGGGATTCGAACGCAGGTCAGCAAGATCGCTAGACGAGAACGCTACCGCTGCACCACACAGCGAGAGAGAGAGAGAGAGAGAGAGAGAGAGAGAGAGAGAGAGAGAGAGAGAGAGAGAGAGAGAGAGAGAGAGAGAGAGAGAGAGAGAGAGAGAGAGAGAGAGAGAGAGAGAGAGAGAGAGAGAGAGAGAGAGAGAGAGAGAGAGAGAGAGAGAGAGAGAGAGAGAGAGAGAGAGAGAGAGAGAGAGAGAGAGACAAACAGACAGATAGACTGAAAGAAAGAGAGAGAGAAAGAGAAAGACAGACAGACAGAAAGAAAGAGAGAGAGAAAGAGAAAGAGACAGACAGACAGACAGAAAGAAAGAGAGAAAGAGAAAGAGAAAGAGAGAGACAAACAGACAGACAGAAAGAAAGACAGAGAGAAAGAGAAAGAGAGAGACAGACAGATTGAGAGGGAGAGAGAGAGAGAGAGAGAGAGAGAGAGAGAGAGAGAGAGAGAGAGAGAGAGAGACGAAGAAAATATCCATACCCAGTCGGTGGTTAAAAAGACAAAAATGAAAAACGAAAGAGTTATTAGACACGGCGATCCACTGCCATCCGGAGCGTTCGCATAACAACAGGACAGTAACAATAATAATAAGTACTATTACAACTAATGATAGATATGATGGTGACGATGGTGATGATGATGATAAGGAGGAGGATGGTGATGGTAATGATGATGAAGATGATGATGGTGATATGGATAATGGTGATGATGGTAGTGGCTGTAATGATGGTAATAATGATGGTGATGGGGAAGATGATGACAGATATAACAAATATTTATATAACAAAAACGAGAGAGAAAACGAAATTAGGTAATAGGCAGTAAAAAATCAATGACAGATACAAGGAAATTAGGATGAAAAGAAAGATACAGAAAAGATAAATAGTAAATATATATATGTGTGTGTGTGTGTGTGTTTGTGTATGCGTGTGTGTGTGTGTGTGTGTGTGTGTGTGTGTGTGTGTGTGTGTGTGTGTGTGTGTGTGTATGTATATATAAGTATGATAATAAAGAATAAATGAATAGAATATAAAAACCCAGAACAAGTAGGTGGGGGGGATATACAAAATGATAAAATGAAAACTCGAGAGCCAGGAGGCGGGGGGGGATACAAAAATAGAGGAAAAAGACAAAAGTATGACAAACCGTGATCCTCAGCAAAAACAATTTAAAAAAAAAAATCCCTAAACCAGTAGGTGGTGAAAAAAATACAAAACAAAAAATAAAAAATACAGAAAAACGAAAAAAAAACAAAGAACGCGCGAGAGAGAACTGTAATCCGCAGGAATCCGGAGCGTTCGCGTAACTCCGCCGCCTCCAGGGCCTCGCGGGAACAATATGGCCGACCCGCACGCGACCACATGGCAAATAAATCTAACAAAAGGGGATTCTTTCCTGGATCATCCGCTCGTCGATGTGACAATGATGAGTTATTTTCCCTTCTTGGTATACTGTGAAAGACCGACTGTGGGGTTGGGTGTGTCTATGTGCGTGTGGTGTGGCGTGACTTGTGTTTTTTGTGTGTGTGTGTGTGTGTGTGTACGAACGCGCATACACGTATATTTGTTGAATCGATTATATTTTTCATATCAAAAGAATGCGATTTCAGGGTGCCATTTTTTTTCTCTTTTTTTTCTTTTTTACTATTACTAGAATTCAAGGGGATAGCCCCGCGGAAAGAAAGAGGAAAAGGGAAAGAGATAGAGACTGTGAGAGTGAAAGAAAGAGAGAGAAGAGGAAAGAGGTGGATAGAATGAAGGAGGGGGAGGAGAGAGAGAGAGTTAGGAAGAAAGGAAGAAAAGGAGAGAAAGAGACACAGAGTCAGAGAGAGAGAAAGAGAGAGAGAGAGAGACACAAAGAGAGTCTGAGTGAAAGAAACAAAAGAGACAGAAAGAGAGAGATATAGGCAGGGAGAAAGAAAGAAAGTGAGAGAAAGTCAAGGAGAAAGAGACGGAGAGAGACAGAAAATGAAAAAGACAGGGAGAAAGAGAGATAGAGAGAAAGAAAGATATAGAAAAAGCCAGAGAGAAAGAGAGATAGAGGGAAAGAAAGATGCAGAGAAAGTCAGGGAGAACGAGACAGAGAGAGAAAAAAAACGTACTTAGAGAAAGCGAAGAAAGAAACGAAAAGAGAGAGAGAAAGCA
>NC_061844.1:16247924-16260424 GCF_019202785.1 Penaeus chinensis
AGTCAGCGATGCATATTCAGCAAGACTGGGGTTTGGCCTCTATGGTACGTGGTTTATTGGTTAATATTAAAGGAATTGTTCAAATGAGTTTTTCATGATTGGCAGATTTAAATATTCAGATTAGTGTGTCTAAAAATGACTTGACTTCCATACGGAATATTGTTTTCGTTATATTTTACAGCTTGTTGTACTCCATTCCAGGAAATCTAACAGTAAGAAATGTTGGTTTTTGGAAAATTTCCCTTGAAAGAAACGTTGGATTCTATTTGTATTTACTATCAGACGAGTGGGAAATAAAACACATATCAAGTACAGTACACTAATTTTTTAATGGGTTTTAGCCCCTTGTTTTTAATTTTAAACTGAATACAACCCATAAGTATAATAATAACATAAAAATTAAGACATGCACCATGCAGGATGGGAGATTGGAATAAAAAAAAATAAGATATCTGGACATGAATCTAAACTGAATAATAGTTATGAAAGTTGCATAATGGTTCTGGAGAGTGTTTAGAGTTCAGTGCTGTATGACATTACTAAAGACATGAAGGCAGTCCCAATCACGCTCCTGTCTTAAGCTGGAACACTGGCTTGAAAGTATTGTAGGTGAAGCAGGATTTCCAAATTAAGGATTTCGAAATCTCTCCTCCCCTATGATATTACAGCACCACGGACTTCCCAAATCTCTCTGTGGATTCTGAGGATGCATTTTTGTTATCTGTTATGAAAAGGATTAAAATGATTATTGTAATGATGATGATGATAAAGTGGGGTCAGTTTTCATGACTTTGTGGATATTATAAACTTGCTGGACCATGTAGGCTGGTGAAAGAGGATGTGAAATTAGGAAGCATGAGAAATTATTCAGTAGAGAGTCTAGTTTTTGCCACTGGTAGCTGTGGTATGATCATCCACATTCTTCTGTGTTTCATCATCTTTTCTTCATCTTCATCATCTTCATCTTCATCTTCATCTTCATCTTCATCTCCATCTCCATCTCCATCTCCATCTCCATCTCCATCTCCATCTCCATCTCCATCTCCATCTCCATCTCCATCTCCAACTCCAACTCCAACTCCAACTCCAACTCCAACTCCAACTCCAACTCCAACTCCAACTCCAACTCCAACTCCAACTCCAACTCCAACTCCAACTCCAACTCCAACTCCAACTCCAACTCCAACTCCAACTCCAACTCCAACTCCAACTCCAACTCCAACTCCAACTCCAACTCCAACTCCAACTCCAACTCCAACTCCAACTCCAACTCCATCTCCATCTCCATCTCCATCTCCATCTCCATCTTCATCTTCATCTTCATCTTCATCATCTCCATCTCCATCTCCATCTCCATCTTCATCTTCATCTTCATCTTCATCTTCATCTTCATCTTCATCATCTCCATCTCCATCTCATCTTCATCTTCATCTTCATCTTCTTTATTTCTATTTATATTTTATCTTAGTTTTGTTTGTCATCCTCCTGTTCTTCTTCATTTTAGATCATTTTACTAATATCTCCTTAATTTATGATCATCCTACTGTAAGATTTCTGATTGATGGAAAATGTAAAAGAAGAAATCATTGGTCATAAATTAAGGGATACAAGTATATGGTGACAATATTACTTTTAAACTGACTTGAAATATGGTCCTTTGTTCAGTTAGAATTATAGAATATTCTCCAACAAAACGTTGACTTCTTGAATCCAAATAACAAAAAGGCAATCTCAGAATTTACAACCAGTCACAGCTGAGTGGTTGGACCAATGATCTTATGGGAGAAGACAATAGCCAATTAATTTAATTATCTCTAAACCTACAAGGCATCCAAGCCAGGCTTCTAGTAAGTGGGAAGACTAGGTTATTGCAATTGTGTATAGATATCATCATACTCAGAGGGTTAAGATATATAGTAATATATACTAAGGAGTCTGTTCATATTTAGAACTTTGTACTTCATGTAAACTATCACATATAGATTGCTCCACATGGGCTTAGTTACCAAGGGATTAATTACTAGACCTATCTATCTATATAATCTCAGAAAATTTTTATTTTTATTTTTGTTACTATATGTATTGTTAATAATGATTACAATGATAGTGTCAGAAATAATAATGATAACAATATCAATAATAATAGTGATAACAATGTCAGTAATATTAGTGATAACAATATCAATAATAATAATAGTGACAACAATGTCATTAAGGATAATGATAATAGTGGTGATAACAATAATATTAGAAATAAAATGTTAATTTTTGCAAAAGATGAAGGACTGGTTAGAACAGACTGGTAAGCCTAGTAATAGAGTCCTTAATAACAAAGCCCTTGTGTGAAGCCTTCTGTATGTGAACAAAAGTAACAAGGCAAAACTACAGTGGACAGTGCAGTAGCCAGCACCACTGTGTTAATTTCCCCCTGTGCATTTCAGGACCAAGAATTGACCATAGAAGTAAAGAGAGAAGCAGAATCCTACTGGAAAAATCTTTATGCAAGCAGGAACCAAGTACAGGATTCAGAGAGAAGGTAGATGGGATGAAGTAAATGAGATGTTTTGTTTTTTGGCATCTTGAGAATAATAGTTTTTTTTTTTTTTTTTCTTTCTTTCTTTTTTTTTCTTTTTTTATGAATAACTTTTTGTTGTACATAAAGGATACTCAGTCTTCATGGATTAAGTTACCTGGATTTTTTTGTAGATTATCTTTGATGTTCATTTTTTAAGTGATTGATATAAGGATTTCAAGCTTTGTAGGCAAAGAAAGATAATGGAAATAATATCGATAAGATTTAATATAATCTTGATCAAAATCTCCTTTTCTTTTATTTTTCTTCTGTATCTTCCCTTTTTTCCTCCTCTTTTTCTGCTTTATATTGTTACTGTTATTATCATCATCATTATCGCTATTATCATCATCATCATCATCATCATCATCATCATCATCATCATCATCATCATCATCATTGTTATTACAGCCATCATTATTATTATAGTTGTTCCTGTTATTGTTAATGTAATTGATATTAGTATAATACATTATTATTTTCTTTCTTTCTTTCTCTCTCTCTCTCTCTCTCTCTCTCTCTCTCTGCTCTCTCTTTCATTAAATAGTTTTATTTCATATTTATTTTCTTGCCTTCACAGTGGAGTGGGGAAGCAGAAGGGCAAAAAGTATGTTCTGGCCATGTTCCCTTATCCCTCTGGCAAGCTCCACATGGGCCACGTCAGGGTGTACACCATCAGCGACGCGATGGCCAGGTTTTATCAGTTGCAGGGTTATGAGGTAGGGGGTTGTAGTGCATGACAAAAGGAGTGAGATGTTTTTTCCTATCTTTAGCTCTCATTCTCCTTCTTTAACTGTTTTTTTTTTTTCTTTCTTTTTTTTCTTTCATGCTTTCTCTCTTTCTCTTTTTATCTTGTTCTCTTTCTTTTTTTCTGTCTCTTATTTTCTCTCTCTCTCATTTCCTCTCATTCTCTTTCTCTCATTCTTCCTCTTCTTCTATCTCTCACTTCATCTCTTTCCTTTTCTCACCCTCTCTTCGTCCCTCCATTCTGCCTCTCCATTTCTATTTGTTTTTACTTTTTTTCACCACTTTATTTCTCTAATAAGTTGCTTTCCTTATTTTCCCAGTTGGGGTTGATTTGTTAAAGTTTAGTTTCAAGACAGACCAAAAGAGGTCGTGCATGCATCTGTCAGCGTCCTTAATCCAAAGTATTGAGGCAGTTTTATGGTTTTGTGTGTGTAAGTGTGTAGAAAATAAAGTATATGTATTAATAAGTATGATAATAAGTATTAATAAGTCATATTCAGCCATGCTGATATATGTAATACTGTTTGATTTTCTGATCAGTAGGACAGATTCAGTCCTCCAGTTAGCAGATGACTCCTAGGGACTTAAGCTTAACAAGTCTTAAATTGGGAAAGAATATGAGGAGAATTAGATAAGAAAGATGGAGATGTCATATCCCAGATTCATTATGTTGAGGTCTGTTTTGTTGAGGGCAAGTTGTGTTTAGTGATAATGATGATATTGTTATTGATAATGATATTGATAATAATGATATTGATGATGGTAGTGGAAATAGTAATGTCCTTTCATTGAAATTTATGGAGTTTATGGACAGGGCTAAATTATTTCTAAATGTGTGTGACTGACAACTATATTTTGTCTTTTTTTTTTTTTTTTTTATCTCTGCTTGTCAAAAAAGTATACCATTATAGAGATATGTTTCCATGTTCATTTACAATAATGCTGCTTTTAAAAAAAGTCCAATTTCAAGTTATAGTTTCTATTGGCATAGTTATTTTCTTATGAATTACCAACATTCTAGGAAAAAATTTACAGCTGTTATTTTCTCTTTGATTCATCTACATTCTCTTTCCAGGTCCTGCACCCTATGGGCTGGGACGCCTTTGGCCTTCCAGCTGAAAACGCAGCCATCGAACGCAACGAAATGCCCGAGAAGTGGACCTACAGCAACATACCCCAAATGAAGGAACAGCTCCTTGACCTTGGCTGCAAATTTAACTGGGAGCGCGAACTGGCCACCTGCGACCCAGAGTACTACCGGTGGACGCAGCACATCTTCCTCCTCTTGTTCCGAGAAGGGCTGGCGTATCAGGAGGAGGTTGGTGTTCTTAGTGAGAGAGAGAGAAAGAAAAGAAATGGATGGATGAGATTCTTATTTCCCAATCCCGCATTGGTGATTTATTGTGAATATCAGTAACGATCATTGAAGAATATAATTAAACATTTCTGAATGAATTGCAGGTAGTTTGTATTATATTCTATCTTCCATTGTTTATGTAGATTAAGGACTTAATAATGGATTTAAAAATTGTTAATGAATGTCATTTCCTCCTCCTCCCCCTCCTCGTCCTCATTAGGCCCTAGTCAACTGGGATCCGATAGACCAGACAGTGCTAGCAGATGAACAGGTCGACAGCAATGGTTGCTCGTGGAGATCTGGGGCCAAGGTCGAGAGGCGTTTTCTCAAGCAGTGGTTCATTAAAACAACCAGGTAATCATTATAGTATTTTGATCAAATGCTTTTAATTTTTTTTTTTATACTTTTAACCCAATGGCGACGGGTCACGGCTATCGCCGTCATAACAATACGCCCGATTTGAGGCGTGCGGCTGTCCGCAGCGGCGCCGCGCCAAAACGCCCCGAGGCAATGATTCGGCTTGATGTACAGAATTCACGCGCTCAGAGTCAGTCTCATCTTCTTGCTGTTCATGCTCCTCTATGCTTTCTCATATTCTTAATTTTCCTCCACCTCCTCCTTACCCTCTCCTCATCCATCAGCTCCTCATTATCCATCTCCTCCTTCTCCTGCTTCTTCTCTTCCTCTATCTCCTCCTCCCCCTCTTCCTCTATCTTCTCTTCCTCCTCCTCCTCTTCTTCTTCCTCCTCCTCCCATCCCCTCCCTCCTTCCCCCCTTTTTTTGTGCCTTTGCTTTCATCTGGTGTAATTTCCTTATAGAAAAGTCAGTCTTAGTGGCAGAAATTATCAGTTTTGTCATTTTTTTTTACAGATCAGAAATTAGAGTTCAGTTGATTTTTTTTTTTCTGATATTTTGTTTTAAAATGTTCTCTAAAGATATTTAAATTGTAAATGAGAAATTAATTGTTTTCTCTTCATCATTTTTCATTTCCAGATATTTGTAATCCGTTAATTTTATCTCCTATTATATTCTTATTTTACATAGCACTTCCCTTGATTCCCCAGGTTTGCCAAGTCACTTCTAGACGGCCTCTCAGATCCTGTGCTTGAGGACTGGCGTGACATCATCAAGGTACAAAAACACTGGATTGGAGATTGCAATGGCTACAGGATTGAGATGGAGGTTGTGCACAGTGACAGCAGCAATGATGATGGAAAGGTGGAGGCAGGTGGCAGCTCCTCGGCCACAAAATTAGACTTGTGGATGCCTGAGCCAGAACTTCTGCATGGGGTGAGTTTCATAGGATTGAGGCCAGGGCACAAGCTTGACACGGAGGCCAACAGAAAGGAGGAAATCAACAAGATTCGGGTGCTGAGAGTGAGGGCCATTTGTCCCATCAGTGGAAGGAAAATCCCGGTCATAGTTAGCAGTCGGTTGCCATTTCAAGGTGATGCAGAGTGCTCTGTGGGTTTGCCGTTTAAGAGTGAGAAGGACCAAGCCATTGCCAGGACTTGTGGATTTGAAATTGTAAATGTAAAGGAAAATGATTTAATGGTTCATTCAGGTCTTCTTGATGGCCATACTCCTAATGAAGCAAGGCAGATGATAACAGACGAGCTCTTAAGACTAGGGGCTGGAGGGTTTGAAACAAGTGCTAAATTACGAGACTGGCTGATATCGAGGCAGCGTTATTGGGGCACTCCCATCCCTATAATCCACTGTCCAAATTGTGGGGTTGTTCCAGTCCCAGAGGAGCAGCTGCCAGTTGTCCTGCCAAAGATCACAAAGTTCCCAAAGAAGGGCATATCTCCACTCAAGGAAGCAGCGGAGTGGATTCACTGCAGCTGTCCCAAGTGAGTTAGTGGCTTGGTCTACTTTTACTTCTACTTTTTATTTTTAGTTCTCTCGTATGTCTTTGGATTTCCTAGGTCACAGTGACAAGATCATCGTTTTTTGTAAAGGTTTTGGGTCAAGATAGCAGTATTAAGTCTTTTTGCTGCAGATTTTGTTTTCAGTTTAATTGCGTTGTTATTTTGTTTCCCTGAATTTTACATTTCTTTTAAAAGCAGAGCAGTGTTAGTGTACTTCTGTCAGACCAATCACAAAACCTTCTTTCTATCCAAACCCTTATGGAACTGGACATATGACCATCATGTCACATGTCACTCTCATCACTTGGCAATCTTTTTCCATACATTTCTAACATCATTTTTTCTCCTTACTTTCTTCTGCTAACATTATCTCCCTCCTACTACATTCATATGAACATTAAACATTCAGAGAAACATTACACACACACCCTTCAGAGCCCCACCACACCTAGACTTCAGACCAGTTTCTCTCCTTACTTCTCATTCTCACATATGCTTTACAATTCTTGCTATATATAGTGCTTTCAGAAGCCTACTGCCAAGGCTTTACTTACTTTACACACAGTCTCCACATATCCTCTATATCCACTTTCTCAGACTCTCTACCTCTCACTCTCTCTCACTGTTGTCATCAGCCTCTCCTGATATTCCCTTTCTTTCTTTGTCTTATTCAACTTCTTATTCTCAGTCCCTCTCTTCCATATCCTTGCATTTCCACTCCTGCTAACCATTTTGCCATTCTTAAACCACTTTCCACCAGGCAATGATGTGCATCCACATCCTTCCTAATAGTCTGACATCTCTCCATCCTCCCCACCACAGCAAACTCCCCTCTAATAGTATCCTTCCCCCCTACCTCTCTTGCTATGAACACGACCTTTGATTACTCTCTCACCAAGGAAAGCAAATTCAGATGCAGTTTCTCCCTAATCATCATGATTAATATTATTATTGTTGTTGTTGTTATTGTTATTGCTGTTGTAGTTATCATTCTTATACATGAATGCCTCTTTACAGATGTGGAGGAGCTGCAGAAAGAGAGACAGATACAATGGACACATTTGTTGACTCCTCGTGGTACTTCTTGAGGTTCCTGGATCCTCACAATACAGAGAAACCCTTTAGTCACGATGCCCAAAAAGATAATATGCCTGTTGATTTGTATGTTGGTGGGAAGGAACATGGTGAGCATTAAAGAAAATTATATTTTGGTTATTTATATATAATTAACAAACATATTGTGAGTATGGAAGTAATTGAAGGGTCTATAAAATAGGTTGAAGGTTAACATTTTTCAGAAATAAAATAAGACAAATATGTTTACATATTTTTTTTATAGTGTGTGATAACCATTGTGTAATTTTGTTTCATTCCCCCCTATTTTTCTTTTTTTTATGGTGATTATAGCAAACACAAAGATGCTAAATGATAATTAATTGAAAAGCAATTACCCAAAAGTATTGCAACTTAGCCAGACACAAATTCAAACACAATTTCATCAACAATCAACCTCTTTCTATTCCCCAGCTGTGTTGCACATGTTCTACGCACGTTTCATACAGCACTTCTTAGCAAGCCTGGGATTGGCAAGCCACAAAGAACCATTCAAAAGACTTGTCACTCAGGGCATGGTCATGGGCGAGACTTATAGGGTAAAGGACTCGGGCAAATACCTCACCAAGGACGAAGTGGATTTCTCAGGTTAGTGTTCTGTCATGTCTTACTAGACATTTATAAAGTTAAGATGTGCCTTGGATTATAATAAAAAGTTTATCTTTCATGTGATTTTATTGTTGTTCTGAAAGGAATGTATCATTGTATCCTAGAAAACTTTGAACTGACCATTGCTTCTTTTAATGGCAAACATACCATGATGTTTGAGTCATCCAGAAAAAAAAAGGAAATGCTTTATTTAGGAAATTATTTCTGACTTGCCTGCCATTTCTTATATTTCTTTATTTTTCCAGGCTATGCCTGTTTTGGATCCATGTACATGAATCCAAAGGGGGTTTGGCACCACATTTCATTCCTGGAGTGCATGTATATTTGCACTCTCCTCTATGGTTTTGTTTTATTATTATTATTGTTATTGTTATTATTATTATTATTATTATTATTATTATTATTATTATTATGTATAGATGGCAAGTCAGACAGACAATGACATTCCCTTACTCTAGAAACATTTTCCCAACATTTGCAGTCAAGCCTCCTGTGGAACGTGGAACAGGAAGTGAACTTGTTGTGACATACGAGAAGATGAGCAAAAGCAAGCACAACGGCATTGACCCAAAGGTAAGGCTGGAGTTGCAAAGAGAAGATAATGGAGAAGGAATGAGAGAAGTTGCAAGAGGTGGAATCTGAGTAGATAGATCATGTGCTTTAGAATTTATGAATCAGAATGCAGATAGATGGAATTGTGGATCTCTCTGTATTGCTCTCATTTTGTATGTCTGTGGCTGTACCTCTATTTCTGTCTATATGTTTCAGTTATAGTCTAAATTGTTGTCTGTTGAAACTAAAAACAAGAACTATATCAGAGTTAAGTTTAGCTGCAAACAGTAAAATTGAAGAGGGTCCAATCAACTTCATGTCTTTTTTCAGAATGTGTTGGAAGAATATGGCACTGACACCACAAGGCTGTTGATGTTGGCAAACTTTGCTCCTTCATCTCAGAGGAACTGGTCCAAAGATAGTGAGACTTACTGTAGATTTGTTTTATGAGCGTATATAATTGACTTTGCCTTCGTGATTTTTTGTCTTATTATTCTTATTCTTATTTTCTTCATCCTTATATTCCTCCTCTTCCTCCTCCTTCAAAGATTCATATATAGGGAATTAGAGTTATGGATAAGTAGGAATGAATAGATATGAGAATAGGCACATGAGTCACCCAAGTATTGGGAAGAATTTTAATTTGGGATTTCTTGCACACTGAAAGAATCCTGGCCATCAAATAGAAAAAAAACAGAAAGCCGACATTCTTAGCAATGTACTTTTTCCCATTTGCATTTGATATTTGATATTGACGTTATTGCATTTGATAACAGACTTCCCCATTTTGCAGCATTCCCGGGTATTCTGAACTGGCAGAACCGCCTTTGGCTCACAGTCTCAGAATTCATCCACATGCGGCAGGATAAGGAGCTTCAGGCTGGCATTCCTTTGAGGTGAGGGATTTAGCTTATCTCTGATGTTTTTTTGAATGTTGAAGAACTGATGAACATTATAGGGGATTTAGAAATTATTATGTAGGGGGTTTAAAGAAAGGTGAGATAGAGAGAGAGAGAGAATTTAGACAAGAGTATGGGGTAAGAAAGATAATGAGGAAAATGATGAAAAAAATATATAAAAGGAAAAGCAGTTATCACTTCATTAGGTATAGTACATTGTGGACAATGTACAAACTAAAATGGACATCCTTTTACTGAATGAAGAAGTAATGAAATGAGGAAAAAAGTCAAAAGATATATAAAAAGGGAAGAAAATGTAGATGAGGAAAACTATGATTAGGAGGAAGGACTTAACTACTAATTGATATTGGGTAGAAAGATTTAATTAAAACAAATGATTTTAAATGGTAGTCACAAATTCAAGGGGAGAAAAACATGGACAAATAAGTGTTCTCATTATGTCCAAACAAAATAGGATTCAAATTCATGCAGCATAATAACATTACAACAACGCCAATGTCAATAATAAAGATAATGATAATAATGATTATAAAATGATGATGGTATTAGAAAAAAAAAAGAATATTCAAGGAAAGGGGATATTGGGTAAGCCTATTTATTGACTCCTTTGTGACAGTGCTTGTCGAGCTATCTTTGTGTAAACAAAATTAACAAAGCAAACCTACAGTAGACAGTGCAATTACCCAGCACCAATAGGTTGATAGGTACTGTAAATGCAGAAATAGACAAGGGGCATGGACTGTAAATACTATAGATAAGGAGTGCAAACTCACAGGGGAAAATGTAGTTAGAGTGATATTTAAAGCAGGCAGATCAAATCACTTTAAATACATGATTCAAACAACATAGAAGACAAGGGGCATGGAAAGGCTTCTGGGAATTAACAGAATGCCAGATTAAGTCACTTCTGACCAACAGCTTGCCTGTTTGTCACATAAAGGTTTTTTTTTTTTTTTTTTTTTTTAATCAAAACTGATACAAAGACAGATTTTAAAAATAATGAAAAACAACACTAATAAATGAAAAATTACTTTGAGGGGTTTACATATGTAAATGAAATTAGTTGAAAACATGTATGCTGTCAGAAATGACATACCATTAGAATAGACCTTTACATAGATGTTCATGATGGAAGAAATCTTAGACAATGTGGAGAAGAAAAGTATATGTTGCTCAGAGAAATGTAGAATATTTTTTTTTTAATCAGTAGCAGATTGAAATATTTTCAAACACTGAATGTCAAGATGAAGATTTGCAGGACAGTATAATTCAAAGTATAATGTTCTTTGATGATATTCTAAGATGGTGAGGGTGAGATTGTTTCTAAGGTGATGAGATATTTTAATGGTGATGAAATTATTCTAAAATCTGAATACCCTGTATTGACTCTTAGTATGTTTTTGAATACTGAATAAGCTAGTTTATTCTAGAAACCTTTTGTCATTCATTATAGCATTTATTGAGAAGACAGGAAATTCAATTTGGCAAGTGAAGGAATTTTAAACTGTAATTACAGGTTCAAATGACGTTTATATTAAAAGAAGAATTTGAAAACTAGGAAAATGCATTTGAAAATATAAACATTTCTAGAACAGAACATCAAAGCAAGGTTCAATCATTTTGAAAGCCACAACTGGCCATTAGTGAAGCACAGTTACCTTACAAAATATTCATTTGTGGGCTGGCACTTGGTGAGGCAGTTGAAGTAGATACAAGGGAGTTAACAGTTAATGGACAATCTCCCACTCTCAGGTAATTTTTCTTAACAAATAGAAGTTAAGAAAAGGCTAGAGCATTTTAGAACCAAGAAAAAGGGATAGTTGCCTTTGTCATAGTCCTCGGAAAATGCAGATTCACCTTCATATCCCATAACTTTTGTTTGATACATATAGCCTAAGCTTTTCATTCAGGGATTATCTACATATCTAATAGTATTATGAGTCCATGATGAATTGGTGATCCTATAGCTATACATAAAAGAAGACTAAGCCGTCCAATTTTTTGTGTGATGCTTGTAATGTCATACTCCATTCCCTATGGCTGCCAGATACATTTGCCTCAGGATAAAATTCTATTCTTTGTATTTTCTTTCAAGTTCAAGTAATATTGAAAGAACCCAGGTTATTGTTGACAGGAGTAATGTGTAATATATACCGCATACATCTTTTTTCTTCTTGTTTTCTTCTTTCAGTCTTTATCAACAATTTTTGTGAGTAAGAATAAAGTTTCTAAAAAGTTTGGATTCATCAAAGATATGCTCATTGGGGTTGTTAAATGGTTACCTTTAAACCATCCACAAGTTGATAGCATTCTTTAAATTAATGTTTCTTTCCTTTTGTATGCCAGCATGGAGGAGACCCAAGAGCACAAGGACTTCCTTTTCGAAAATCGGAACTTTTACCTGAGAGGAGCGACGTACAATTTCTTATATACGAACCAGCTGAGTGTGGCCATCTCTTATATGCAGGGACTCACTGTAAGCCTGAGGGTAAGCTGTGCTTTGTGTTTTGTAGGTGATGTAAGATTGGGTCAAGTTTCTTGCTTGTTTCAATTGGTTTTCAAGGGAGAGAGTATATTTCAAGAAGTTCAGAGGCTTATTGATTTGCTTTTGGGGAACTGTCAAGTGACTTTTGTTTCTTTATTTCTTTTTTGTTCTTTCTTCCTCATCTCCTCCATCTTTTTTATCTTCTCCCCCTCCTCCTCCTCCTCCTCTTCCTTCTCCTCCTTATTTATCCTTTCCTCCTCTTCCTTCTCCACCT
>NC_061844.1:16270424-16275424 GCF_019202785.1 Penaeus chinensis
AGATCCAGAAGTTTTTGAGAACTCCTACCTTCACCCCTCCCCTCCCCACACCTTCCCCACCCCCAACCCGCCCCCCGATCCTCCCACCCTCTTCCTATCCCGCCCCTTTCATCCTTTCTCTCTCGCTCCCTCTCTTTCTCTCTCTTAATCTCTCATTCTTCCTTTTTTTCGCTCGTTCTCTTTCGTTCTGTTTCTCTTTTTCTTTTTGTCTGTCTTTCTCGTTATTTCTCGTTATTTCTCTTTCTGTCTTGCTATCTCTCTCTCTCTCTCTCTCTCTCTCTCTCTCTCTCTCTCTCTCTCTCTCTCTCTCTCTCTCTCTCTCTCTCTCTCTCTGTTTCTTCCTTTTCCTTTCTCTTTCGCTCTCTTTTTACTATTTCTCTTCCCCCCTCTTCTTCATTCTCCCTTTTCTCCTTCCCCTCTTCACTCCCCATCCCCATCCTTCTCTTCCTCATACCCCTCCTTCCCCCTGTTTCCTTCCTTCTCCCCCTCGCTTTCCCTCCTTCCTCCTACACCATGCACCCCCCCCCCCCTCTTTCCCTTCCTCTCTCTCCCACCTTTCCGTCCTTTTCCTCCCACACTCCCTTACCCCTCCTTCTCCCACCTACCCATCACACTCCCTCTCCCCTTCCCCCATCCCCTCCCTCTCTCCCAATCCCCTCTCCCTCCTTCCTACTTCCTCCCCCTCCGGCCCCCTCCGCCCTTCTTCCTCCTTCCTCCCCCTCCGGCCCCTCTCCCTCCTTCCTCCTCCCTCTCTCCCTCCCCCTCCCTCGCCGCCTCCTCCGTGTGCACACCGCAACCACCGCCTGACATAGGGGAGAAAGGGGCCATCGTGCGCAGCTGGGTGTCTCCTGTTCACCGGACGGGGAGGGGGGGGTGGGGGTTGGCGAAGTCCGTTACCTCTAAAACTAGGATTCAATTCTTGCCATCTTAGTTCTGTGATATTTGATCCACTTATCGCCGAGGTAACGGGAAGAGTCCGATTGAAGAATGTTTATTATTTTCATTTAACATATCTACAGGTAATGAAGACTCTGGATCTTGACCCTAGACAAAGAGATGAGGTGTAGCTACTGGGGAGGGAAAATGGGTAAGGATGAAGATCGGCAAGCGAAGCCGACGTTACGGTGGAGGGAATCGGACGAGCGGCGGCGGGGCAGTCGCGTTGCTAGCCAGCCTCAGGAAGTGCTGTACACGGGCTTCACATGAGCCACGTACAGAGTCGCGTCGCCATGTACACAGGGTGGGAGAGGAAGGCACACGGTGGGCATATGCATTCTGGGGAGGAAATACTATGTTGGTGTGGGTGGGTATTTGGCCGACTTTTACGGTTATTTTGACGATGCTGGGGGATAGGAATGGTGGTTTTGTAGGCTTGATTACATGCACGGTTTTGAAAGATGAAAGTGGCGCTGGTACGGGCCGCGGATACCGGGTTTCAAGGGTTTGAGGTTTGGGCTGTTCTGCTCATGGGTCTCCGCTCTCGCTCTCTCTGCTCTCTTTCGCGGTCTCTCTGACTCACCCTTTCCCGCTCTCTCTCGCTCTCTCTCGCTCTCTCTCTCTCTCTCTCTCTCTCTCTCTCTCTCTCTCTCTCTCTCTCTCTCTCTCTCTCTCTCTCTCTCTCTCTCTCTCTCTTCTCTCTCTCCTTCTCCCTCTCCCTCTCCCCCCCCTCTCTCTCTCTCTCTCTCTCTCTCTCTCTCTCTCTCTCTCTCCTCTCTCTCTCTCTCTCTCTCTCTCTCTCTCTCTCTCTCTCTCCTCTCTCTCTCTCTCTCCCTCTCTCTCTCTCTCTCTCTCTCTCTCTCTCTCTCTCTCTCTCTCCCCTCTCCCTCTCCCTCTCCCTCTCCCTCTCCTCTCCTCTCCTCTCCTCTCCTCTCCTCTCCTCTCCTCTCCTCTCCTCTCCTCCTCTCCTTCTCCGTCTCCGCCTCCCTCCCCCTCTTTCTCTCTCTCTCTCTCTCTCTCTCTCCCTCTCTCTCTTCCTCTCCTTTCCCTTCCCCTCTCCCTCCCCCAGCCTCCCTCTCATACACAACGTAAACACAGAGTTTAAAATCTATTCGCCTCACCACCATACATGTTACCATGGTACTTCCCCGTCAAGTACAGCCCGACCTTTACGTAACCGCTGGCGTATCACATGATCTCTAGATAAAATGGTCATGAAAAAAATGTTCAAATATGATACGACAGTCCGGTGTGATTTTTTATTCGTTTTTCATTTGTTTTTTGTTTTTTCGTATTCTGTTTTTCTTTTATTATTATCATTATTACATGTATTTTTGATAATAATAATTTGATGATATTTGTATTATATTGTTGCCGTTAGTTTTACATTCGTGTTATTGTTACTACTGTTATTATTATAACTTTTTGCTCCCTTTGTTATTATTGTTGTTGTTGTTGTTATTATTATCATTATTATTATTATTATTATTATTATTATTATTATTATTATTATTATTATTATTTGTGTTTTGCTTCATGTTATAACAGTTTTTATTACTAGCAGTATTAGTAGCATCCAAACATCATTGTTATTAATTCAGAAGAGAATAAAAGCAATAAATATACCAAAGTCAAAAACTGGCCTCGTTTTAATGAGAAGGAAACGCAAGAATAGATAAAAAAGATAAATGAACGTGCGAAATAACGATGGTAGTCATGAGAAGCGAGTGAAGATAACGAGACATAGAAAAAAGGGGGAGATGTAAAAGAGATAAAGAAAAGAAGAAAAGAAAGTACAAGAATGGAGGACAGAGAGGGGGAGCGATGGAATAATAGAAAAGGGAGAAAGAGAAAACGAAAGAGTGAAAGAGAAAAAAGAGACGGACGAAAAAAGAAAGGAAAGGAGAGGTAAAAAAGGGAGAAAAAAAAAAGTGGAAAAAGTAAGCCAAGCGAAAAGGAGACGAGCGAAAGAATGAGAAAGGAAAAGAGAGGCGAAAGAAAGATGAAAATAAGGAGAGAGAGAGAGAGAGAGAGACCATGATAATAAGAAAAAGATAAGAGAAAGACACAGAATAAAATAGTGGACAGCACGTTATCGAAACAAAATTATAACATTCGAGAATATAAACAGAATGAAGAGACAGAGTGCGCGTGGTAAAGGGAGGAGAGGGATAGGGAGAATAGCCATGTACCTCAGGGTCAAACTTTCACGCATTTTGAGAAGAAAATTATAAGTATTGCCTAGTCCACGCATGCGAGGGATAAGAAAATCGCTGAGAGCATTTTTTTTTATCTTCATTTTTTGTCGGGATGTGGGGAGTTATGTGGATAAGAGAGATGCAGATAGACAGACAGACAGACAGACAGACAGAGACAGAGACAGACGGAGACAGACAGACAGAGAGACGGGGAACGGGAGGGAGAGAAAGAGAGACAGACAGACAGACAAACAGACAACAAAAGGGAGGGGGGGGGGGGGGCAAAGAGAGAGCAACACAGAGGAAGAAGAAGAGAGAGAACAAAATGATATAGAAAAGAGAATATACATATGCGTCCACCCCAGGGCGGGTCATCGGGTTTACGCATGTGTGTGTGTGTGTGTGTGTGTGCGTGCGTGCGTGCGTGCTTGTGTGTGTGTGTGTGTGTGTGTGTGTGTGCGTGCGTGCGTGCGTGCTTGTGTGTGTGTGTGTGTGTGTGTGTGTGTGTGTGTGTGTGTGCATGTGCGTGCGTGCTTGTTTGTATGTGTGCGTGCTCGTATGTGCGTGTGCATGTGCGTGCGTGCTTGTTTGTGTGTGTGTGTGTGTATGTGTGTGTGCATGATGTACACGAATATGCATGCATCTGTGAGCGCGTGACTGTGTTTATGCAGATGATAAACGTTAGTTATAGCAACCGTATAAACAAACCACATACGAACACAATAACGAGAAAGAGAAATTAAACCCACATGTTTCCAAACTCTTTTATTTTCGTGCTGTCGAAAAATTCACGATTTATTTGTCCTCAGGAATCAATAACATTCGAGTGCAAATAAAAAATAACTTGACGTCGATATCAGAATCAATTTCGTTTTTGTTTTATTTGTTTGTTTGTTTGCCCTGGTTACGAGCGCATTTATTTATTGACTGATAATGTGTTTTCGCTATTTTATTGTGATTATTCAATCATATTATTGTTGTTATTTTCACTATTATCATGTTACCTTTGTTATTCTGTTATTACTGTTACCAGTAGTAGTAGTAGTGATATCGTTTTTTTTTTTTTTTGTTATTCTCATTACTGTTATTATTATTATTTTTGTTATTTTTATCATTTCTATCATTATCATTATTATTATCATTATTGTTATTGTTATTATTATTATTATTATTATTATTATTATCATCGTTATTATTGTTGTTATCTATTATCATTTGTTGCCATTATCATTATTGTTATTATTATATCATCATCACCCCCACCACCACCATCCACCCCTGTCTCCAACACCTCCACCCTCACTCCCTACCCTTCCCCACCATCACCCCTACCCCCTCCCTCACCCCCTTCCCCACCATCACCCCTACCCCCTCCCTCACCCCCTTCCCCACCATAACCCCCACCCCTTCCCCACCATCAACCCCTACCCACCTCCCTCACCCCCACCCCCTTCCCCACCATAACCCCCACCCCTTCCCCACCATCACCCCCACCCCTTCCCCACCATCACCCCCACCCCTTCCCCACCATCACCCCCTACCCCACTCCCTCACCCCCACCCCTTCCCCACCATAACCCCCACCCTTTCCCCACCATCACCCCGTACCCACCTCCCTCACCCCCACCCGTTCCCCACCATCACCCCCTACCCACCTCCCTCACCCCGACCCCTTCCCCACCATCACCCCCTACCCACCTCCCTCACCCCCACCCCTTCCCCACCATCACCCCCTACCCCACTCTCTCACCCCCACCCTTTCCCCACCATCACCCCCTACCCCACTCCCTCACCCCCACCCTTTCCCCACCATCACCCCCTACCCACCTCCCTCACCCCCACCCCTTCCCCACCATCACCCCCACCC
>NC_061844.1:16282924-16290424 GCF_019202785.1 Penaeus chinensis
GATAATTATATTAATGGTCATGATGATGATAATACCATCATCATCGTCATCATAATGCTTATAATAATAGTAGTAGCAATAATAATAATACAGAATACATAATAATAATAATAATAATGATAATGATAGTAATTAATATAATGATAATAATGGTAATGATGCGTATGATGATGGTAATGGTGATGGTGAAGATGATGGAGACAATGATAATGATCTTAGTGATGATGATTCAGGAGATGGTGATGATCATACTTATATAATGAATAATAATGATGGTGATGACATCACTAATGATAATAATAGTAATGGTGACAACAATTATAATGATATTACTACTACTTCTAATAAGAATAATGGTAATGATAAGGACAATGATAATAATGGTAATGATGATAGTAATAATGATGATAATAATGATGATAATAATAACATCGAATCTAATGATAATAATGATAATGGCATTGATAATAATAATAATAATAATAATAATAATAATAATAATAATAATAATAATGGGTATAATGATAATAATAATAGTAATAATGATACTAATAATAACAATAATAATAATGATAGTAACAATAATAATAATGGGTGTAATAATGATAATAATAATAATAATAGTAAAAATGATGATAATTATAATAACAATAACAAAAATGATAATAATAGATATAATAAAAATTATGATAATGATAATGATAATAATAACCATAATAATGACAATAATGATGATGATAATGATGATCATGATAATAATAATAATAATAATAATAATAATAATAACAATAATGAGATGATGATGAACATGATGATGATAATGATAATAACAACAATAATGGTAATAATAATGATAATGATGATGATAGTAATAGTAGTAGTAGTAGTAATATTAATAATAATAATAATAATAATAATAATAATAATAATAATAAATAATAATAATGATAATAATAACATTAACAATGATAACAACAACAACAACAATAATAACCAAAAGAAAGTCCATGATAATAATATCACCAACATCAATAAAGATAACATGATGATAGCAGTAATAATAGCTTACAATAGCAGTATATGACGATAGTGTGGATATAATTATTCTAGTGATGGTATAAACGATTGTGATGAGATGATATAAATAGTAATGATAAAAAAAGATATCAGCAAATAGAACAACGACAAAAATGATGATAATAATTTCCTGCCAACTCTCTTTTTTTGCATCAGTGAATTTACAACTTAATAAATGTGGCAACGTTATTTTTCAGCCTTTTTCATGATACTGTTACTCAGGTAATATATACATGGGGCTTTGGTTATTCATTTTTCACCACCGAAATTCTCATTCTACACCAAAAAGTATAGAAATAATAATGGATAATAAATATATTGCATGAATGGCTTAGAGGAGGAACTGAACACGTTGTTCCTATGCTAACGAAACCGGCCTTTTGGTCGTTAGAACGAGGGAGCATGTGTGCAAAATTACCATATACATTTTTTTTTCTAGTCAGAGTGTGTAGTATATCATATTAAAATCAAATCAATTGTAGTGAGGTATGAAAGTACATGTGTGTTTAGTTTGTTGTGATATTCAAAAGGACGCCGAGAATTGTCTCTTTTTTTTTAAGATCCGGCACTTATGCTATGAGGGATCGGAATGATAAATGCGATAAACGCCTAAAATTGGTGGTTTTGGCTTTGGGAAATATTGTTTAATGATTCTATTATATTATATGTAAGTAAAAACGTTCCAATGCCAGGGTCAAAGGCAAAGGAATCTGGCCGGACGTCGGATAACGAGAAACAAAGAGATGTTAAAATGGAAGAGTACAAGGACAAAGTCGGTGTGCCGCTGCTGGGCTTGGAGATAAGGACCATGAGGATAACGGGAAGCGTACTTTAATTCAAATTTAACGAATCAAATTGAACAGATATTGAAATAATAATATATTTGAAATTATGAAATGGTTAGATACTAACGTCATTGCGTATTATTTTCACAAAGGCAATTTTTATATGCATGTTAGCGGAGTTTAACGAAGTAGCTTTCAGTTGTTTTTGCTGCCAGACTTTACTAATCCGTTGATTAAATGCGGCTTAGTATCAACGGTAACGCCTCAAATCCATATTAAATTAAACTAGAATAAAAATAAATATAAAGATAACGTAGCTAAAATAAAAAGCGCCAGCCTTCCTCGAGATATTACTGAGAAAAAAAGACTCACTCGAAAAGGATATTTAGAAACTCCCTCCTTCACCATTTTCTATGAAGAGCAGTGATGCCACGTCAAAATCGATAGCCATATTTAGACAAAATCCCTCCACTCGCGAGTCCACCAAGCCACTAAGAAAAACGAAGAATTCCACCAGAATTTACAGCGCGTCGAAAACCACGTGAGAAAAGTGCTTGTGTCGAAAATCGAGGGGCGAATTATCGGAGAGGTTGGCACGCGTGAGTCAATGTTTGTGTGCCCCACGCGCGTCCACCCGGCATCGCTCTCGCCTCCAAAAGCTACATGTTTTTGTTAATTTAGGCAAGTAAAACCGACTTTCTCTGCTCGGGTGTTGTGTGTGGATGTGGATATTTGCCCTTGGATGAGGGGGGAGTGGCGGGAGAGCCGCAGGAAAGCGTCGGCGGGGCGGAAAGAGCGGAAAATAGGGGCTGGCGGGGTTTGGAGGGAGTGGAGCTGCGCCGAAGCCTCGAGTCGGACGGGAATTTTCGTCTTGTTCTTTTTTCTCTTTTTTCTCCCTCTTCTCGCCTCCCTTCGCCCTCGCCTTCGCCCTCGGCCTGCCCCTTCGCCTCCCTTCCGCGGGAATTCGCACTCGCCTCGCCTCCTGGCCCGGGGATTGAGGCTTTAAAGCGGGTTTTTGGCGTTTTTGCTCTTTTCCCCCCTGGCTCGCGAGAGAAAGAGGGAGAGGGAGAACGGCCGATAAAGAGGGGGAATAGGCCAGGAAACAGGAGGAGAAAGGTGGTGATTCCTTCGTTAATCTGTGTTTGTATCCGCGTGGAAGCGAGTGTTTGAGATTCCGTGTTTGTCATTTCTCTGGAGTAACGTCCACGTGGGGCGGTTTTTTTTTTTTAAATTGTTTTTTTTCTTGTTGGATTTCTCTTTTCCGGTAATTGCATTTTTTTTGTTGTTATTATTTCAGCATTTTATTGGTAATTTTTTGGTAGTATTTTTTTCCCCCCCTTCAAATTTGCTATGTTGTATTGAGGCAAAGGATTTTATCTCCCATTAATGGTCAAGTTTTGTTTCTTTTGTTAGTGGTTGGTTTGTCTTTCAGGATTTTGGGAAAAAATGCGTAATTTTTGGGCTTGATTTGAGGCGCCACAGTTGGTGTTTGCTTCCCACTTGGTTATTGAAGCTCTGTCGTCAATAGAGAATAGTTCGTGGCGATCTGTTTCCTTAAGCTGATTGTCATGCAGGTGAAGATTGAGAGTTTTAAGATTTCCTCTTTGAAATCTATATCCGAACTAGGGTCGTTGTCGTACATTTAGATGCATGGGAGAGCAGTGCACGTCAAGGTAGATCTGTCCAACACGTTTACTAGTTTGCTATAAGCTTGGGTGTGTTTGTGCCTTAGGAAAGGTAAACGCACTTCCACCACATAGGTTCGGAGGTTGTGAGGCTTGTCGATCTCCGGGGCAACATGAAATCGGTAATGGAACCAACTCAAGTGCTTGTCTTGTGTTGAACATTGGTTGAGGAGGTCTGTTAGCCTTTGTCGGAGTCCTGGAGGCACGGAGGCCGAGTTGAGCATTTGAGATGATGCAACTCGAGGTTTGGATTTTTAAGATTTGTTTAGAGATGGAGAGGGTCGAGCTGATTCAGGTCGGGACGCTGTGGTTTACGAGAAAAGGTCCTGGTTTCAGAGGCAGTCCTTGTAAATGAACAACCGGTCACGTAATGCTACATCTCGACCAGCCAATCTAAACATTCACTTCGTCTAAAAGCAACAGAAGATGCTAACGAGGTCTTGTCTGTAGATTTTTATATAATTACCTCTGCCATTTATTGTCAAATGAGGAACGAGGTCAGGGTACATTTTGCCAGGCTATTTACGGGGGATGTGAGGTGGCCTTTCCTTGATTGCTGAAGCTGTGGAGGTCATGGTGATTGCTCGTCAGTACAGCTGCCGGGTAAATTGTATATAGTTGGTGTTAGTTTATTTATTTTAGATTTTCAGAGTGAGGGAAGGAAATGCCAAAGCTATTCATGACAAGTAGGCTTTTTTTTAGATAGTTGAAACGGGTGTCCTTTTGATATGCCAGTACTTTGTCCATTGCGTTTGAGCCCTAAGTCGTCAAATTTAGAGCACATTAAGAGCATGGGATTATAGGGCTGTAAATAGGCTAGTGTAGTTGGCCTTTTATTTTGTATTTTATTTTGTGTGTGTTTGTGTGTGTGTGTGTTAAACTTGTACAATTAACAGGAAGTCTTTTCTTTCCACTGAAGTCAATCCTCCTCCCCTTTTTCTTTGTCATATCCTTAATCTGTTTTGTTTATTGGAATGACCATGTGTGGTCTTTTTTTTTTTTTTTTTCTATATCAAGTCTGTGATTGCTTGCACAAAGAATCCATTCTTTTTCAGTTCAGTATTATTGTTCGTTATTCCCCCCCCCCTTTTTTTTTCACCACGAAATTTGTCTTATTGACTGCCCGATACTCATCCCCCTTCTTTTGTTTCTCCCCTCCCCCACATCCTCCTCGTCCTCCCCATTCCTCTCTATTTATCCATACAGGTTAGGCTTGGGAAGAGGAAGTACACAATGAGTTTTGAGTCATCTAGCAGCCCCAGCTCAGCGCTCCCCGATGGGGAAACGCGAACAAACCTTATCATCAACTACCTGCCACAGACTCTCACCGACCAAGAGTTTTACAAGATATTTGTTGTTGTCGGGCCCATCAAAAACTGCCGCATTATGAAGGATTTAAAGGTATAGTGTATTCCGCTTCGGTCGTAGATAGAGCCGGGATCAGGGTTCTATCTACCTATTTTTCTTTCCTTTATTTTTTTTTATTATTATTATTATTATTATTATTATTATTATTATTATTATTATTATTATTATTATTATTATTATTATTATTATTATTATTATTATTATTATTATTATTATTATGACTATTATTATTATGACTATTATTATTATTATTTATTAGTAAAATTTATTTCTTTAATTGGCCTTAAGTAGATAAGTAGGATGGAAAGGATGAAGGTAAGTCCATTGTTATCACCACCACCACCACCACCACCACCACAACTACCACCACCATCACCACCACCATCACAATCACAATCACCACCATCATCACCACCACCACACAACTTTTTTTAAATTATTTTTCTGCATTTGATTGTGGTAGTCTGTTGTTTCCCTCATGTGTTAATTGAAGACCATTTTTTGGATAAGGAGAATCGGGCATTAATTGTCATGTTGAAGATATTTCTTTTAATTGTCGAGTTAGTCATCAGTCGAGTAAAGGTAAGGCCTGTTTACTGCTTAAGAACCTAGTTACTTTGCTCTGGACTTACAGGCATGTATATCATCTGAGTGTGTTGAGGGTAAGTTCATGTCGGTTAGAAGTTATTTGTTTCCCCCCTTCCTCCTCCTGATTTTATATTTTTTGAAGCCTTAGTTTCTAGTTAGTTTTATTTTTTAAGAGCATATACAATCTTCCCATGGAATACCTTGCCACAGGTGTTGATTCCACTTATGTATCAGAAGGCAATTTGCTGTGATAAGTACCAGGAATAAAATTTATTTATTGAAATTGAGCACTTCCATGCCCTCCCCCACACATTCATACGCATGCAGTCACTCGCATGTTTTCATACACTCACATGCACTTTCACTCATGCATACCATAAACTTGCGCACATTCATGTGCTCATACACACATGTACAGATACATTCCTCCTGGTGCACAGCAACTGAGGTATGGTCACATGTGAATTAGAGTAATGGAGGTTGAATTGTGGTTCTTTGAAGATTGTATATGTTTATGTCCTTTTTGCTACTTTATTTGAAGTCATATGATACTTGGCAACACATTTACACACTTGCTACTATACAGTTAAACTACATGTACCCATGCGCACACACAAGCACACACAAGCACATACAAGCACACGCACAAGCACACACACAAGCACACGCACACGCACAAGCACACGCACAAGCACACGCACAAGCACATGCACAAGCACACGCACAAGCGCACACAAGCACACGCACAAGCGCACACAAGCACACACAAGCAAACGCACACACCCAAGCACACACACAAGCACACGCACAAGCACACGCACAAGCACATGCACAAGCACACGCAAGCACACACACATGCAGTCGCACAAGTACACGTTTACAAACCCCTACATGTAAACGTTTACAAACCCCTACATGTAAACGTTTACAAACCCCTACATGTAAACGTTTACAAACCCCTACATGTAAACGTTTACAAACCCCTACATGTACACGTTTACAAACCCATAGATGTACACGCTTAAAAACACGTACATGTACACACTTAAAAACACGTACATGTACACGCTTAAAAACACGTACATGTACACGCTTAAAAACACGTACATGTACACGTTTACAAACACGTACATGTACACGTTTACAAACACGTACATATACACGTACATGTACACGTACATATACACGTACATGTACACGTACATATACACGTACATGTACACGTACATATACACGTACATGTACACGTTTACAAACCTGTACATGTACACGTTTACAAACCTGTACATGTACACGTTTACAAACCTGTACATGTACACGTTTACAAACCTGTCCATGTACAAGTTTTCAAACATGTCCATGTACACGTTTACACACACACGTACACACATGAACACACACGTACACACATGAACACACACATACACACATGAACACACATACACACATGAACACACACATACACACATGAACACACACATACACACATGAACACACACATACACACATGAACACACACATACACACATGAACACACACATACACACATGAACACCCACATACACACATGAACACACATACACACATGAACACACACATACACACATGAACACACACATACACACATGAACACACACATACACACATGAACACACACATACACACATGAACACACACATACATACACACATGAACACACACATACACACATGAACACACACATACACACATGAACACACACATACACACATGAACACACACATACACACATGAACACACACATACACACATGAACATGCACACACACACGTAAACATGCACACACACACGTAAACATGCACACACACACGTAAACATGCACACACACACGTAAACATGCACACACACACGTAAACATGCACACACACACGTAAACATGCACACACACGTAAACATGCACACACACACGTAAACATGCACACACACACGTAAACATGCACACACACACGTAAACATGC
>NC_061844.1:16292924-16295424 GCF_019202785.1 Penaeus chinensis
CATGTATGTATATATACATATGTGTATGCATGTATGTATATATACATATGTGTATGCATGTATGTATATATACATATGTGTATGCATGTATGTATATATACATATGTGTATGCATGTATGTATATATACATATGTGTATGCATGTATGTATATATACATATGTGTATGCATGTATGTATATATACATATGTGTATGCATGTATGTATATATACATATGTGTATGCATGTATGTATATATACATATGTGTATGCATGTATGTATATATACATATGTGTATGCATGTATGTATATATACATATGTGTATGCATGTATGTATATATACATATGTGTATGCATGTATGTATATATACATATGTGTATGCATGTATGTATATATACATATGTGTATGCATGTATGTATATATACATATGTGTATGCATGTATGTATATATACATATTTGTATGCATGTATGTATATATACATGTGTGTATGTATGTATGTATATATACATGTGTGTATGTATGTATGTATATATACATGTGAGTATGTATGTATATATACACATGTGTGTATGTATGTATATATACACATGTGTGTATGTATGTATATATACACATGTGTGTATGTATGTATGTATATATACACGTGTATGTATGTATGTATATATACACGTGTGTGTATGTATGTATATATACACGTGTGTGTATGTATGTATATATATACACACGTGTGTGTATGTATGTATATATACACACGTGTGTGTATGTATGTATATATACACACGTGTGTGTATGTATGTATATATATACACGTGTGTGTATGTATGTATATATATACACATGTATGTATGTATATATATACACATGTATGTATGTATATATACATGTATGTATGTATATATACATGTATGTATGTATATATACATGTATGTATGTATATATACATGTATGTATGTATATATACATGTATGTATGTATATATACATGTATGTATGTATATATACATGTATGTATGTATATATACATGTATGTATGTATATATACATGTATGTATGTATATATACATGTATGTATGTATATATACATGTATGTATGTATATATACATGTATGTATGTATATATACATGTATGTATGTATATATACATGTATGTATGTATATATACATGTATGTATGTATATATACATGTATGTATGTATATATACATGTATGTATGTATATATACATGTATGTATGTATATATACATGTATGTATGTATATATACATGTATGTATGTATATATACATGTATGTATGTATATATACATGTATGTATGTATATATACATGTATGTATGTATATATACATGTATGTATGTATATATACATGTATGTATGTATATATACATGTATGTATGTATATATACATGTATGTATGTATATATACATGTATGTATGTATATATACATGTATGTATGTATATATACATGTATGTATGTATATATACATGTATGTATGTATATATACATGTATGTATGTATATATACATGTATGTATGTATATATACATGTATGTATGTATATATACATGTATGTATGTATATATACATGTATGTATGTATATATACATGTATGTATGTATATATACATGTATGTATGTATATATACATGTATGTATGTATATATACATGTATGTATGTATATATACATGTATGTATGTATATATACATGTATGTATGTATATATACATGTATGTATATATACATGTATGTATGTATATATACATGTATGTATGTATATATACATGTATGTATGTATATATACATGTATGTATGTATATATACATGTATGTATGTATATATACATGTATGTATGTATATATACATGTATGTATGTATATATACATGTATGTATGTATATATACATGTATGTATGTATATATACATGTATGTATGTATATATACATGTATGTATGTATATATACATGTATGTATGTATATATACATGTATGGATGTACTCTCTCACTCTCTCTCTCTCTCTCTCTTCTTTGTCTGTCAATTTTTCTCTCGGCCTTTCTCAGATAGAATTTCTAAATAATTTTGCTGTCTCTTGATCAGTGAATTTTTAATGAGGAATTGCGCATGTCTTTTGGATTGAATGACCCTTTACTATTCATATATTATTATACATTCCTGTTGCACAAGCGTACAGTAATGCAAGTACATACATACATACATACATACTTGTGTCTGTATTTAACATGTATGCTCATTGCCTTATTTTTTATGGTATTTTTTATCTTATTTAATGCTTTAATTGACTTTTTTTAACACCCTATTTATTGATTTAGTTAATGATATGTTTTGAATGTTTACTTTTTATTTCTGATTTTGATTTTTAGTTTATAAGACGTGACCACTATAAGCATTTATTTTTACCTTCCCTTACACTTGACTATCCCAGCAGACTGGCTACTCCTTCGGGTTCGGCTTCGTGGAGTACCAGAAGCCGGAGGACGCAGCCAAGGCCATCCTGCAGTT
>NC_061844.1:16302924-16312924 GCF_019202785.1 Penaeus chinensis
CCACTTTTGGGAAATGTATTATGTAACCCACATTTGTATGTATTATATATAAACATGGTATTTATGTTTGTATATAAACACATGAGTATGTATTTTTATATATACACATGATATGTATGTTTGTATAAATACACATGTGAAATGTATGTTTTAAATATAAACACATTTTATGTATTATGTAATAAACACATGTGTATGTATGTTTTAATATAAAATGTTATGCATGATGTATGTATAAATACATTTTTATGAAATTTTATATAAAATTTAATGGTATGCATTAGTATATATACATATTTAAGCATGAAAGAAATATAAACATAGGTATCATGTAGTATAAAAATTTTTATGCTTTAAAGTATTTATAATATTTTATGCTGAAATGTAAAATATAACTGTGAATGCATTATGTTTATTTTACATATGTGATCATGTTTATATATACATATTTAATCATTTTTTGAATAAAAACCAAAATTGTATGAAATGTATTTATATATCAAATGGAAATGCTGAAATGTATATATACAAATGTGTATGAAATTAAGAATATAAAAAATATTTTATCATGTATTTTTAATTACATATGTTATGCATTATGTTTTATATACAAAATGTGTTGCATGTTTTTTATTCTTTTGTAGCTTGTAGTATATAAAACACTTTGTAGTATGTATTAATATAAAAATTTTGTATGATGTATATAAAACAGGAAATGTAGGGTATATATACTTTATGTGTTTTTCATGTAGTTTTAAATACATATGTGTATGATGATGTATATATACTTTATGTGTTTTCATGGTATGTATAAATACATATGTAGTTTTATTTATTAGATTTTACATTAGTAAGGGCTTTTTTATAAAAATTACATAGAGCATGAAAAAAGGGACAAATTTAGGCAGGGGGGGAAAATAAAAACAAATGTAAAAAAAACTTGTAATGGTAATAATACCCCAATTTTTTTATTTTATTTATAATTTTTATTGAATTTTCATGAAATTATTATAATATTGTATGTTGTATTTATATAAAAATATGTTATGAAAAAAATATGTATAAAAAAATTTGAAAGTTGTTTTAATATACAAATTTTAAATCATGTTTATTAAAAAAATTTTTAAGTTAATCATTTTTAAAAATTAATATTTATTTTTATGTATATATACTTTTATGTTTTTCTTATGTTTTATAAACTTTTTATGTAAAATTTTTGAAAAAAAAAGGTTATGTTATAAAATTGTTTTGAAAATATACTTTGTATTATGTTTTTAAAAATTTTAAAGGGGTTATCATGTTGTATTATAATTTACTGATGAAAGTAAAAATCCCGGGTTTTTGAAATTTTAACATGTATGTTTTAATAACTTTTGTATGATGTTTTAAAATTACATTTTTTGTAAAAAATTTTTAATATAAACTTTTTATTATGTATTAATAAAACCCTTTGTTTTAAAAATATATAATAACAAATATGTATAAAAATATACTTGGGGGGAATGTAAAATTTTATGTTTGTATGTATATATACATGAAATTATGTATATATACTTTATTATGTATATAACATTATGTATGAAATATACTGTATGTAGTATATATACAGTATGTAGGGAAAATACATTTTTTAAATTATATATACATTTTATGATATATCATTTGTATGATTTTAACATTATTATGTTTTAATATCCTGTATATTACCCTCTCCTCCTCTCTCCCTCTTTTTTTTGTCTTCAATTTTTCTCTCGGGCCTTTTTCTCAATAGAATTTCTAAATAATTTTGCTGTCTCTTTCTAAATTTTTTAAAATGGGGAAATTTGGGGCCCCATGCCCTTTTGGGATTAATTGCCCTTTACTATTCATAATTATTATAAAATTCCCTTTTTGCACAAAGTAAAAAATTGCAAGTACATACATACATACATACATACATACGGTTTTTATTTAACATGTATGCTCATTGCCTTTTTTTTTTATGGTATTTTTTATCTTTTTTAAATGCTTTAATTGACTTTTTTAACACCCTATTTTTTGATTTTTTTAATGAAAGGTTTTAAATTTTTACTTTTTATTTCTGATTTTTATTTTTAGTTTATAAGACTGACCACTATAAGCATTTATTTTTACCTTCCCTTACACTTTACTATCCCCGCAACTGGCCTTTGGGGGCCTTCGGGGTACCAAAGCCGGGGGACGCACCAAGGCCACCCCAGTTGAACAAAACCCCCCCGTGCGCACAAAACCATCAAGGTGTCCCACCCCCCCCCCGGGGGGACCCTCAAGGAAACCAACCTCTACATTCAGAAATTTTTCCCAGGGTTTTGCCCGCCTCTCTGATTCGCTTACTTTTTGGGTAATGTTTTTTTTTTTGGGTTTAAAAAAAAAAAAAAAAAAAAAAAAAAAAAAAAAAAAAAAAAGAAAAGAAAAAAAAAGGAAAGAATTTTTTACATTGTTTTTTTTTGGTTTTATTTTTTTGTGTGATGTTTTATTTGAATATTCTTTTATATACTTAATTTTTAAAATTTCAAACAACTTTTTTTTTTATACAAATTTATTGAATTGTTTTTGCTGTTTTGTTTTTCTTTTTTTAAAAATATTTTGTTTAAAAGGGAAACTATAATATCTATATGACAAATATGATATATTTGTATAAAATATACCCCTTTAAAGGGCTCACATTATAGACAAACAAAACAAACCGCTCGAAATGTCGGCACACCAAAGCACACGAGCCGGGGATTCCCAAGGACCAAAATCCCGCCTCCCAAATCCCGGGGTGTTGCCCCTAGTTTTTTTTTTTTTTTTTTGTTTTCTTTCACCCTCACCAAGGGAAAAAGTATATATATATATATAATATAAAATATAAAAATAAAAAATTTTTATATATAAAAAAATATAAAAATTTATTGTTTAAAAATAAAAATAGGAAAATTTTATAAAAAATAAAGTATATATAAAAAAATATAAAATAAAAATTTTATGTATATTATTTTAAAATATTAAATGATATAAAAATAAAAATATTATATTCAAATATTAAATGTAAAATACAAAAAATAATTATATCAAATATTTAAAAAGTATATACAAATATTTTAAAGTATAATACAAATATGTATATTATAAACAAATTTATATGTAAAAACAAATTTTGAAATTTTATACAAAATGTATATTATATACAAAAATTATTTTGTATATAAAAATGTTTTTTTATTTACAAATATTTTATATTTTATATACAAATAAAGAAATGATAAACAAAAATGTATATTAAAAATTTCAAATATGTATTTGTTATACAAATATGTATAGTATATAAAATATTATATTATAAACAAATATTATAAATTTTATACAATATGAAATGTAATACAAATATTAAAATTATATACAAAAATTTTATTTTGTATTTACAAATATTATATGTTATCAAATATTATATTTTAAAACAAAAAAGTAAAAGTATTTACAAAAAAATTTTTATGTATATAAAAATTGTAATGTATATACAAATTTTGTTAAAAGTATAACAATTTTTATATTTTTATACAAATAGTTTATGTAAATACAAATTTATATTTTAATAAAAATATTTATGTATAACAAATATTAAAATTTTAAAATACAAATATGTTTAAAAATGTATATAAAAACAAATTGTATATGTAATACAAAAAGTTATATTAATACAAATTGTTTTATAAATACAAATGTGTATTATATATAAATTGTAATAATATAAAAAGGGATAAAATTTATATTATAAAATTTATTAAAATTTTAATTTTATAAATTATATAAAATTATATAAAAATTAAAAGTATTATATAAATAAATTTATATAAAATATAATATTAAAATATAAAAAATATTTTACAAATGTTTATAAAAATATATAAAATAATATAAAAAAATTTTATAAATTTTATATATATAAAATATATAAAATTTTATATATAAATATATATATATAAAATATATTTATATAAATATATAAATTAATATAATAAAATAATATATACAAAACACCCATACTTACTTTATATATATTTTAGGGTATGTAAAAGTGAATATATATAAAATTTTATAATAATATTTTATAAAAATTTTTTAATATATAAATTTTATAAAAATTTATTATAACCCCCAATTAAATTAAAATATATATAAATATATAAATAAATAAATAATATATATAATATAAAATACACAAAACCCACATATACAACGGGTATACAATACAAAATACAAATAAATTAAAAATAAAATAATATAAATATAATAAAAGAATATATACCAAATTTTAACACATTTTAAAGTTGTAATATATAAATAATAATATTTTAATATATTTAGATTTATTAATATTTAATATAATAAAATTTAAAATATAAAAAAATAAATTATTTTAAAAATAAAATAAAAAGGATATAAAAAATATAAATAAATTTTATATTATTTAAGAATATATTATATATATTTATATAATATAAATATTTATTATAATAAAATTATATAATATATTATATAAACATTTATGTATAATATATATAAAACATTTATGTATATATTTTATATAAACATTTATTATATAATTATATATATTATATAAAATAATAATATATATAAAATTTTTAATATATATGTAAATATAATATATATATATATATATATAATATATATATATTAAAAATATATATATAAAAATGTTATATATATAATATATACTTATAATATAAATATAATATATTATATATATAATATATTATAATATATATTATATATAAAATTATATTATATATATATATAATTATATATAATAATTATATTTTATATATATTATATACACACACACTCACATATACATATGTCATAAATATATGTCTGTCATAAATAATGTCTGTCATATATTTTATGTCTGTCTATGTCATATTTTGTTTGGTCTGTCATATATATTGCATATATATGTATATATATTGACATATATAATATAATATATATATTTTGACATTTTATATGTCAGGTAATATATATATTATAATATATTAATATTAATTTTATATATATATATTTATATATATTATTATATATAATGTTTATGTATTAAAATGTAAATATACATGTTATATAATTTTTATTTGTATTATTCATTAATCAACATTCCTATATTTTTAATTACCATATAAATATATATCACTTGGTTTTAAACATAGTTTTGAGTTGTATGTTACTTGTTGGAAGATCATGTGTTATTTTTCATTCCCCAATATGATGAAGGTTAGTAGTTTGTTATATATGGTTATATGTCATGAAATATTTTAAATTATTATATAAAGATCCATGTTTTTCCTATGTTATTGTTTTTCTTTGCAAGCCATATTACGTATTTATTGTTATTATTATATTATTATTTTATTAATTATTATTATATTTTATTTTGTTTATTTATTTTTCATTTGTGTTATTATTTATTTTTTCCTTTTGGTTATCAAGTATTTATAGTGATGTATACCACATACTTTATGAAAATGGATGATAAAGCTTTTACTTTCATCATATGTTTTCTTTGGGTTTCATAGTATTGGTATTTATGATGAAAAAGAGCGGAAAAAAAAAACCCCAAAAACCAAAAAACAACTAAACAAAAAAGAACAGTGATACATAATGATAACAAAGGCTCTGATGAAGCAGTTGAAAATGAAAATTGGGTAGAAGAAGAGAGAGAGAGAGAGGAAGAGAGAGAAGAGAGAGAGAGAGAGAGAGAGAGAGAGAGAGAGGAGAGAGAGAGAGAGAGAGAGAGAGAGAGAGAGAGAGAAAAGAGAGAGAAAGAAGAAGAAAAGAGAGAGAGAGAAAAGAGAAAAGAGAAAGAGAAGAGGAGAGAGAGAGAGGAAAGCAAGGGAAAGGGAGAGCATACAGATGGGGATGAGTGAGTGAGTCATGTACAAGGATTGGGTTGTTATTCTTTGCCCCTTTTCTTTTTCCCTTTTTGCCACCATTAGTTCTGCTTTACAGAAAGGAAACAGACTCCAAGGAAAAAAAACCTTTACATTGCGAATGTTCCAAGGTTAGTTTTATTTTGATTTTTTTGTGCATAGTGGATAATTTTTTTTTCATGTAAATTAAATTTTCTGTTCTCTTTTTATTTTTCTTTCTTATTTCCTTCAATAATTTATGATTAAAAATATATATTTTTGATGTTGCTCTTTCCCTTTTTTTGTTAAAGTGGTATCATTCTTAATCCCAAATTATTATTATTTTTTCTTTTCCTCCTTTTTTTTTTCAAATTGGACAGTTGGAATTATTGAAAAATAATGAAAAGAAAAAAAAAAAACTATAAACATGTTATATTTATCTCTATTCTTAACTTAGACCTTAAAATTTCTCAAAAAAGGAATCTGGCCTGAGTCGTAATAGACAAACAAGCTGGACTAATGTGTGTGTGTGTGTTTTTATTCAGTGATGTGTGCGCGTAAATAAAGTTGAAGGCATTGACCAAAGAATATCAGGTTAGGAAGGTTGGCATTTTGTTTTATTTAAAAAGAAAAGGGAAACACTCAAGATCAAAAAAATATATTTTAATTGTCATCACCATCACTATTATCATTTTTTTATTTATTTTTTATTTATTATTTTTTACTATTATTGTTATTGTTTTATTTATTTATTTTTTTGTAAAGGTATAATTTGTGGATAGAAAGAGAAAACACATCTTTGTATGTAGTTTGTATACATTGTTCCCAGTTCACTGTTAAGTGTAGAAAAGGAATGGAAGAGGAGACAGCAACAGTCAGGCTAAAGGGAAAGAGACTTCAAAATGGAAATGCACTAGTAGACTGCATTTGTTCCTTGTAAAAGTCCGTGACTGCAGTTTTTTACTTGTCTTGCTCTGCCCAAGCCTTTTCTTTCTGAACTTTACTTGATCTATGGCTTTTACCATTTATTACCTTTAAGAAAGTGCATGCACATGTGCCCATACACCCACAAAACACACAACCCCAAATCACACTCACACTCCTCACACTCACACTCACATTCACACTCACATTTACACCCACTCACACTCACACCACAATACACTCACAACTCCCCACTCACACTCACACTCACACTCACACTCACACTCACACTCCAAAACTCACACTCACACCTACACTCACCACCCCCAACACAACACCCCACACAAAACACACACACAAAACACACACAAACACACCAGCACACACAACCACACAAACACAACCACACACACAACACCCACACACACAACCACACACAAACCCACACCACAAACACACACCCACACAACACACACACACACAACACCACAGCACACACAACACACACACACAACCACCACACAACACACACACACACAAACCACAGCACACAGACACACCACACACACAAACCACACCCACAACAACACACACACAACCACACCACCACACAACTACACAAACACACACACCTCACTCACACACACAACACAACACACATACCACCACACACACACAACACACACACACACAAACACAACACACAACACACACACACACACACACAAACACCACAACAACACACACAAAACACAACACCACACACAACACACACACACACACAACACAAACCCCCACACAAAACACACACACACACACAACCACACGCACACACACACACACACCACAAACCACACACACAACCACACAAACACACACACAAACACACAGCACACAACACACACACACAAACCACAAAGCACACAACACACACACACAAACCACACACACAGCACACACAACACAAACACACAAGCAACACAACACACACACACAAACACACACACACACACACACACACAAACACACAGCACACAACCACACACAACAAACACACACACACACACACACACACACACACACAACACAACACAACACACACACCACAGCACACACACACAAAACAACACACAAACCACACACACAAACACACACACACACACACAACACAGACACACAGACAACACACACAACCACAGCAACACACACACAAAACCAACACACACACACACCCACACCCACCCACACACACACACACAAACCACACACACACACACACAAACCACACAACACACACACACACAACACACACACACACAACACACAAACACACAGCACACACACAACAACACACCACAGCACACACACACACCAAACCACAACACACACACAAACACAACACCACAGCACACAACACACACAACACACACACACACACCACACACAACAAACACACACACACCAAAACAACACACACACAACACCACAACACCACAACCACACACACACACACACAGCACACACACACAACAAACCCACAAGACACACACACACACAACACACAACACCACACACACACAAAACAGACACACACAAACCACACGCACACACACACACACACAAACCACACACACACACACACACACACACAAAACACAACAACACACACACACACACACACACAAACACACACACACAACACACACCACACACACACACAACACACACACACACAAACCCACACACACACACACCACACACCACACACAGAACACACACCACACAACACACAGACACACAGACACCCCACACACACAACACACAACCAACACAACACACACAAACCCCCCCAAACCCACATCACCCCACCACCCCCCCAAAACACACCCCCACACAAACACCAACACACAACACACACACACAACACCAACACACCACACCCACAAAACACACACACAACACAACCACAACACACACACACACCACCCACACACACACAAGACACCACACTACACAACACCACCACCCACAGCACACCACACACACACACCACAACACAGACACACCACACACCCACACAACCAAACACAACACACACACCACAACACACACAAACACACACACAACACACAACAGCCATCAGCACCCCCACCACACACACCCACACGACACACACCCACACACAACAAAAACTCACCAACAACACACAAACACAGCCCACACACACACACCACACACACACACACAACAAACCACACAACCACACACACAACAACAACACACACACACCACACACACACACAACACACACACAGACTCAACAACCACACACACAACCCACAAAACCACACACACAGACCACAACACCCACACCAACACACAACCACACCCACAACCAACACACACCCACACACAGACACACACACACAAACACACAGACACAACCACACACACCAACACACACCACACACACAACACACAAACACAACCCACACCAACCACACCCACAAACCCGCACACGACACACACACCAACACACACAAACACACACACACACAACACACAACACACAAAACCCCCACCCCACACACAAACCACACACACACAAAAACCACAGACAACACACACACACACCACACAACACACAACACACACACACACAAACACACACAACAACCACCACACACACACACACAACACACACCCACACACCCCACCCACACACCAACCCCACACACCCCTAGCACACACACCCACACAACACACACACACACAGACACACCAACACACACCACAACACACCCCACACACACAAAACCAACAGACACACAACACACTACACACCCCACAACACACACACACCCCACACACACACACACACACACCACACAAACCACACACACAACACACACCAGACCACAGCACACACACACCAACCACAAACACACACACAACACACACCCACACACACACACACACACCAAACACACACAACTCCACACCACACCACACACCACACACACACACAACCACACCACACACACCCACAGACACACACAAACCACACACACACACACACCCACACACACCACCACACACAACACCACACCACACACACACACAAAACACACCCCACAGCAAACAAACACACACAC
>NC_061844.1:16320424-16322924 GCF_019202785.1 Penaeus chinensis
CTCCCTCTTCCTCTCCTCCCCCTCCCCTCTCTCTCCCCCCCTTCCTCCCCCCTCCCTCTTCCTCCCCCCCTCCCTCTTTCCCTCCTTCCCTTCTCTCTCCACACACCCACAAATATATATATATATATATATATATTATGTATATATATAAAATGTATATAATGTATATAATCTATATGTATATATGTAAATATGTATATAAATAAATTATATAAATTTATATATGTGTGGACTTTTGACGTGTGTGTTTTTCCCTCCCAATTCTCATACTTTCTCTTCCCTTTTTTTCTCATTTAATTTTTCTCTTCTCTGTCCTCTCTCCTCACCTCCCCCTTCCTCTTCCCTGCTATCCCCTTCTTTTAGTCACCTTTGCAGACTTCACATCTTTCCTTCTCTCCTTGCTTAGCATCCATGTGAATGACATGGTGTCTGTTAATAAAAGCAGGAGTTTTTTATTTATGGTTTTATTTATGAGCGTAACAACTTTTGTTGTTTTTTTTTTTACCTGTGTAAAAGGCAAGACAAACCTATGTCTGGAGAAAGAAATAAGGATTTTGACAAGATGGAAATTCAGAAATAGAAAATGGTTTCATATTAAATGAAAGAACAGGTAGCAAAAGTTACCATGGAAATAGAGGTATATATGTACTGGGATATTTTAGATGGCCACAACTGATCAGCTTTTGGATAGCATTTCATGCAACTTTCCTCAGACCGTTTATTGAAGCGACTCTGTAAAAAGCTTTGTCCATTGGATAGTTATTTGATATTTATAGATGTCCTTTGTAGTTTCGAAGAATTTACATTTTGTTGTGTATTTGTTTTTATTTAGCAACCTCCCTCACTAAGGCTGGTCTTTTTTGTCAGTGCTTGTATAGTACTGCAGTGGGAATTTCTCTGCTTTTCTTTTAAATCAAAACTTATAAGAAATAGCATTCAGAGCAGTGAATACTTTCTGTGGAACCTTGGAAATATAACCTGTGGTAATGATGTTGCATTGGGGGGAATTCATAGAATTGAGCTGGATAATTGTAATGCTGATTGGCATTGCAATGCATGTTGAGATGCTTGCACACATTTTACACATGGAATACATTCTCTTCATTTCTCATCTCTCCTCCTCCATCCTTTCTTTTCACTCATTCATTCACGTTTCTGTCTTGTCTCTATTCCTTGCTTTTACCTCCTAACCTACCTCCTTATGGATTGTGTGACAGTGCCAGAACATTCAGTAGCAGACATTGATTTTGTTCTAAGTATAAGTATATTTTGGGTGTTCTTGAAAACAGGAAGATCCTAGTTGTAGCTTGTAGAACTTGGATTTGATGTATGATTGTGTGAATATGTTCTAAGTGCACTTTACAGATATCCTGGTGGATCAGATATGCATGTGTATATGTGTAAGATGTATGTGAGATCTGTGTACTATGTGTGAAGGATTGTGTATGTACTTTCTTGCATGTGAACACGTATTGATGAGTATGCACATATTTGGCAGGTGTGTTTTGATTGTGTGAGAGAGTGCACCCTTGTATTTATCCTATATTGTGTAGGGACACAGATAAACAGTGGTGATGGATAGTAACCTGGAAGAATGCCAGTGGTTGTAACTGTAGTCTTAGTGGTGCTCACTCATTCCCAATTCCCCCTTCCTTGCGTTTTCTCTTTTAGACTTCTATTTGTAGCATTTTTGTTAACTGGGAATATATCTGGATTCTGAGGAGGCTCGTTGAGTGAGTTGTGGGCAGACTTGAACTGTGTAGTGTTAATGTACTGATTGTTGTCACTCTTGATTATCATAACTTCATGATTATAGATTGTTTATTTTTTATTTATTTAGTGACTCTTTTTTGAATGTATTTTTTCCCTTAGCTTTACTAATTAAATTTTTAATTTTTTTCACTTCTGATTAGTTAAAAGTTTGCATATTATTATTATTATTATTATTATTATTATTATTATTATTATTATTATTATTATTATTATTATTATTGTTATTATTATTGTTTGTTTTTGTTAATTTTAATATTATTACCACTACTACTACTATTATCATTATTATTATTATTATTATTATTATTATTATTATTATTATTATTATTATTATTATTATTATTATTATTATTATTATTATAATTTTTAACAGTTTAGAGAAGCAGGGAAAGGTAAAGTATTTTAAATTTGTTTTTATTTAGATTTTTTTCATAAGTTTAATTTTAATTTGTTTATGCAGTATTACTGGTAAGTTTTATTTATTTATTTATTTTTTTGTTGACCGGGTATATTTGGAAGAAATAAAAAAGTTACCACAAGCTTCCCTCAGAGTTTTTTTTATTATCATTATTACTATTGTCATTATTATTATTATTATTATTATTATTATTATTATTATTATTATTATTATTATTATTATTATTATTATTTTTAAATCTAGGGGTAGAATGGGTATGGATTAAAATTTGAGAATTGCTTTTAAGTTGTTATGAAGAGAGACCTTTCA
>NC_061844.1:16330424-16347924 GCF_019202785.1 Penaeus chinensis
ATTATCATTATTATCATTATTATCATTATTATCATTATTATCATTATTATCATTATTATCATTATTATCATTATTATCATTATTATCATTATTATCATTATTATTATTATTATTATTATTATTGTTATTGTTATTGTTATTCTTATTATTATTGTTATTGATATTGATATTATTATTGTTGTTATACTTATTTTTATTGATATTATTATTATTATTATTATTGTTTATTATATTATTAATGATGTTAATCTTACTGTTACTACAATCAGTAATATTGTTCATAATTTTTTATTACACAAATATATATTATTGGTCATGTTTTTCATCTTATTTTAATTATTATTGTTTATATTAATATTAATCATATTTATTATTTTTGTCATCACATTATTATTATTATTATTATTATTATTATTGTTATTGTTATTGTTATTGTTATTATGATTATTATTATTATTATTAATATTAATATTATTATTATTAGTGTTAATATTATTATTATTAGTAGTATATTGATTAATATTATTATTATTATTATTATTATGATTATTATTATTATTATTATTATTATTATTATTATTATTATTCATTTTCTTAATTTTTATCATTGTTTAAATCCTCATCATTTTTTGTTTTAGAAAACAAATATTAATGTTATTGTCATCATTCTTGTTATATTTATTTTTAAAACTATTGTGAGAAGAGTAATGCATCCTTTATACAGAGGTTGGTTAGTGTTATCCATTTTTTTATTATTATTGTTACTCTTATTTATACAGTGTGATTTTGCTTTTTATTCCTTGTTTTCAGCCTGCTATTATTGTTATTACTTTCTTGTTCTCTTTTGTGTATTTTCAAATGTTTAAGGCTAATGCACTTTCCTTATTCTTTATATTTTTTGGTGATGGTATAATCATTTATTTATTTGATGTGTACGGTTTTTACTTTTTATATTTTTTTTATTGCAGTGATTGTCAACTTGCAAGTGTCTTCTTTATCCGTTCTTTCGTAGATTTTTTTTTTTTTTTTTTTATCCTTGTAATTGTTTTATGTGATTTATTTTACTCTTGTGTCTTGGATCATCACTCGTTTTATTTTCACGAATGTGATGATTTTTTTTTTTTTTTCTGATTTTTTATCGTCTTTGCTGCTGTTGGTATTATTTATTTCTGTCCTTGTTTATTAATTTTTTATCTTTATTGCAGATGCAAAATGCACATTGCCATTGATTTTATGAATATTTGTTTTGAGTTGTCTGGTAAAGACTTCCTTTGTATGATTTTATGTATATTATTTTTCATTGTGATTGTGGTGGTGAATAGCTCCTCTGGTTACATTTAATAATGGTTTACTGTGTAATTTATTTATCTTGGATCTGTCACTGTGCAAATATTACTAAGCGAGAGCTCGCATGTAGTCGAGTAGGTTTGAGCTGTGGAGGACAATTTGGACACATTTCCGTGTGACGGAACTGCGGTACAAGATTGGAGAGAATGGATTTTAAGATCTGTAGAGGGTTTGTGAATATTACTGTTATTCATAATAATTATTATTATTGTTATTATTATTGATGTTATTCATCTGTGTGTATATATATATATATTTAACTTTACAAAGTTTTGTCTCAAGATTAGTATTGATTGTTGGATTCTAGTTCTACTTTCCTTCCTCCCCTTCCTTCCCTCGCTCCCTTCCTTCCCTCGCTCCCTTCCTTTCCTCGCTCCCTTCCTTTCCTCGCTCCCTTCCTTCCCTCGCTCCCTTCCTTTCCTCGCTCCCTTCCTTCCCTCGCTCCCTTCCTTTCCTCGCTCCCTTCCTTTCCTCGCTCCCTTCCTTTCCTCGCTCCCTTCCTTTCCTCGCTCTCTTCCTTTCCTCGCTCCCTTCCTTTCCTCGCTCCCTTCCTTTCCTCGCTCCCTTCCTTTCCTCGCTCCCTTCCTTTCCTCGCTCCCTTCCTTTCCTCGCTCCCTTCCTTTCCTCGCTCCCTTCCTTTCCTCGCTCCCTTCCTTTCCTCGCTCCCTTCCTTTCCTCGCTCTCTTCCTTCTCGCTCCCTTCCTTTCCTCGCTCCCTTCCTTTCCTCGCTCCCTTCCTTTCCTCGCTCCCTTCCTTTCCTCGCTCCCTTCCTTTCCTCGCTCCCTTCCTTTCCTCGCTCCCTTCCTTTCCTCGCTCCCTTCCCTCCCTCCCTTCCTTCCCTCCCTCCCTTCCCTCCCTCCCTTCCTTCCCTCCCTCCCTCCCTCCCCTCCCTCCCTCCCTCCCTTCCCTCCTCTTCCTCCCCTTCCTCCCTCCCTCCCTCCCTCCCTCCCTCCCTCCCTCCCTCCCTCCCTCCCTCCCTCCCTCCCTCCTCTTCCTCCCCTTCCTCCCCTCCCTCCCCTTCCCCCGCCCCCACTGTCTCTTCCCCTCCCTCCCTCCTCTTCCTTCCCTTTCCCCACCTTTCCCCCTCTTCCTTCCCTTTCCCCACCCTTCCCCTTTTCCCCCTCCCCTCCCCACCCCACCTTCCCCCTTTTCCCCCTCCCCTCCCCACCCCACCTTCCCCCTTCATTTGTCTCATTGTCTTGGCACTTCTCCCTTCCTACTTTTCCCCACTTTACCTTTGACATGCCTTCTTCCCATATCTCACTAGTCTTGGCCCTCCCTTGAGTGTTCCCAAAACAAATTTTTTGTTGGTGTTACAGTTAGGGAGATTGATGTGTACTGTTTTTATTTATTTTTTATTTTTTTATCCAGTATATATAATTTTTTAAAGTACCTGAGTTTTATTAGCTAGTTGGAATAATCGTATGAGGTCTTAGGTTTAAGTCTTATAGTCTTGCTGTTAATCATTAGGTTTCACATAGTTGTTACGAAGGTAGTTGGCATTAAAACAACGGAACTCTAACTTCCCCATGTCTTGAGCTGCTTGGGGTTCAGTTTTGAGATTAGAAGGCAGTTAATTATGCAATTTCTATGTTACTTATTAAAACAGGGATGAGTTAATATTTCATACTAAGTATATATGCTTTATCAACCCCTTGAATCTGGGTGACATGACACTCCTGTCAAGAAAAAATCTGGGTCAAGGGGCGGGAACATGCCGTCACGAGAAAATCTGGCTGTAGGCTGGGTGATTCGAACCTGCTGTTGTGAGCGCTTTGGCTGAAGGCTGGGGTGATGGGAAAGACCCGCCACGAGTGCACAAACCTATTGGGAGGTTTATTTTACTCCTTTGGCGATTTTGCATCATTCCCATCGATGTACGAGTGTGATGCTGTGAGTGGTGATGCAGGTTGTTACAGAAAATTGAATATTGCATAAAAAAAAAAAAATTGACATAAATAACATAGTGTTACATAGTTTTACTTTTCTTGCACTGAGTTAATGCAAATGGCAAATATGGACATTGGAAAATGGCCAAAAAGCTAAAAATGCTTGTGTGTAAAAATAGTAAATAACTTTACAAATAGGAGACATATAGTCTTGTCACCATTGCTACTTGTTCACATGCACCCGGCCTACAAACAGCCACCTGGCAGAGTTCACTTAAGCCTAATGCCCAGATTTTTGGTGATTTGATTGTCGTGACGCAACCGGATCCAGTGGGTTAATAAACTTTGCTATAATGCACTGTAAGGTAACGTTTAAGTTTACCTAAGGGTTTCTCACGGTATCTAAAGGATGTGATTTTCCTTACCTTTCTTGAATGCTTTTTGGTAAGAGGGAAAGAAAGAATAGGAAAAATCATTACATCGTTCGAATAAGGACTATTGGCTTCCTTAGTTTTCCCTGGAATGTTTAAACTACCCATTTGGATGTCAGTTAATGTCTTAGAAGCAAAGTGTCTTGGTCGTGGATACTTAGAGTTCCTTTGTATTAATATTTTCATTAGGAACACTACATTAGAATGAGGGAATGCTGTTAAGAAAGCATTGTCTTGGCTTGCCACTGTTAAAAAAGGTGTCGATCATGTGATTCCTTAACAAAGATGATTTTATGGAGACTGGGATGCTTTTCACACTGAAGATTGCAAGCAGTCGAGAAAACAAAAATAATTATGCCCAAAAATCATGAGGTTTTTTTGTATATTGTAAGGTAGTTCTATTTATAAAAAATTATCAAATTTTTTCTACATAACTGAGGATGTTATCGATGTTTTTTATTAATGTTATTTATATTGTTATGATTATTATTTTGGAAGTTATTTCTGTAATTTTCATTATTGTTATTAGATTATAATTTGTATATATTCTTATTTTTTCCAGTGGTTTATTGATTTCTGTTTCGTGTATTTTTCATAGTAATATGCAATGGCAGTTTTGACACATTTTTGTATTTATTTCACTGTTAGCAAAGCCATTTTTCACAGGAACAGTTATGGCTGGGTTATATAGGCAATGCAGTTATTCAGGGTTTATATTGGTTTACAAGTCGAAATAGTAAATTACTTTTCAAGCTGTGGTTTCTAGCCTCTAGGGTACAGCTGATAGATGTAGAAACCCCTCTGAGTCATTGATGTTTGTTGTTGTTGCTTTTGTTGTTCAGAAATCAGATATGGCGGTTTGGTAATGAAAGATTTAGGAAGTAAGTAATATCTACAATATTTGGATTATCTGAGCCTTTTTCTTGAGATTACGAGAACCTTTATGTAGTGGCATACATATTTCATCCAAAAGTTAGTTTGTAGGTGGTTTGGTGGAAATGGTTGGGAGCTGCAGCTTTTAAGATTGTTAGTTGCTAGTTGTTTTTGTTATTCCTTTTTCCATGTCTTTTTTCATAATTACTTAAGTATTGTGGTTCTTCGGCCTATGATAAGGTATAGTGTGTGTCAGAGTGAGTGAGTGAGTCTAGAGAGATTGATGGAAAGATAGATGATCACTTTGATCCACTGAGATAAATTTGTATGGATCTTTTAGATGTGTCAGGAATTAAGGCTGAAAAGCACAGCAGCTGTTCCTTTGCACAACCAGGGTCAAACAGGGCTACTCCTTCATTGGACAGTGTTGGTTGATATAATTACCTCTAGGGTGTAGATGAGGCTGCATCCAGTATCTGGAAGGCTTCTGATCATGTCATCTAGGTGCTGTTAGGTTGCCTTTGGGTGTGTGGCGGAGGTGAACCGAAGGAAGTGGCCAGGTATTGTGGGGAATAGAGAGAGGCCATTGAGCATAAGAATAGCGGGAGGATCAGATGTCAGGGAACCAGTGTAGTAGCAATAAGTTCAAGGCTTGATGCAGGTTCTCATCTGGTTGGACTGGATTGCTAAGTGCGTGTTCTTGTTTGTGTGCAAGTTTTTGTCATTACATGTAGGATTTTTCTTTTCTCTCTCATCTCCACTGCCATTGTTGGTATCATGATTGTGATTACATGCTAGTTTTTTGTTATGGTCTTATTTCTATGTTAGAACACTTCCATTGCTTAGAATATTATTTTTTAAATTGTTTATTACAACTTTTTTTTTTTTTTATAATGGTTTAACTATAGGGGTCATAGGTAGTTCAATTAAGCATTATGTTGTTGGTTTTGATTATTATTGCCTCTGGTCTGGCTAAAATGCTAAAGAGTCTGGGCTCCTGCACAGCATACCATGTGTGGGTAAACAGTGCATTTGTTTTTCTGTCACTGATAAGGTCCTGATTTGTGGCTTTAATAGACATGTATGATTGAAGACTGATAATGGTGGAATGACATTTTCACCATTTTCCTTGTGGCACGAAGCACATGCCGTCCAGAGGCAATGATGAGGTTATCGTTGGTAATGAAAAGGTCAGATTTTCATATCGTTCCTTGTTTTAATGTTGATAGCAGCTGGCTTTGTGATATCAGCATTGGAATATTGGTACGAGTCTTTTGATTTGTTTAGTTTTATCTCGAGATCGGCTTTGATTTAGATTAATTTTTTTATGATTTATCCATTTATGTACTTAAATGGCTTCTATACATGTTTTATTATTATTATTATTATTATTATTATTATTATTATTTTTTTTTTTTTATCGTCATCACAGTTATTATCATTATTGCAATTGAAGTATTACAACTGTGATTGTCATTATCATTATTTATTCATTATTTATTATCAGTATTGTATATTGTTTTTATTATTATTATTATTATTATTATTATTATTATTATTATTATGTTTATTAATATTATTATTATTAATATTATTATTGTTAATATTATTGTTAATATTATTTTTTATTCATTATCGAATATCATTATTGTTTATTATTATTAATATTATTATTGTTATTATTATTGTTATTATTATTATTGTTAATGATATTATTATTGTTATTATTATTATTATTATTATTATTATTATTATTATTATTATTATTATTATTATTATTAATTATTAATTATTATTTATTTAAATTTTTATTATTGTACTTTTATTATGATTATTCCTATTGGTATTATGAATATTGATTTTTTTTTTTTTTTCAATTACAACATTAATTTTTATATTACTGATATGGTTATTATATGAATTTGTATTTTTTTTATTTAATTATTATGATAGTGATTATAAATATTGATTATAATTATCATATAGAGAGAGAGAGGTACTATTCATAAAAAGGTTTTACCAATATTATTTTTTAATTTTTTTTTTATGATTTTTTAAATTATCTCTCGACACCTTTTTATCATAATTATCACCACTGTCATTATTTATTAATTTTCCTCTCGCTCCACATGGTGTTGGCATTTGTATTTATATTTTGTTGTTTGCTTTTTTTTGTTAATTTTTATTGTTATTGTTGTTATTATTGTTTATTATTATTATTATTATTATTATTATTATTATTATTATTATTATTATTATTTATTATTATGATGATTATTGATGTTATTGTTGTTATTATTAATTATTGTTAGTGCTTCTGTTTATACTGTTATTGATAATGTGGTTATTTCATGAATTTTGGTTATATCACCTAATTCTTTCTCCTGCAACTTTTGTCATTAATTAGACCTTGTTTATTATTATCATTATGAAGGTTATCCCTATAATGGTTATCCGTCTCCTTACCTAATATTATGACTCATTATTTTTATTATTCATATGGATCTCGTGTTCTTGTTCATGTGGTTTTATGTTGTTGTTTTTTTTGTTTGTGGTAATTATTTTTTTTTTTATTTTAATGTTGGTTATTTTTGTTTTTTATGCTGTTGGTAATTATTATTTTTATTTGTTGTTATTATTATTATTATTATTATTATTATTATTATTATTATTATTATTATTATTATTATTATTATAAGTATTATAATTATCATTATAATTATAATTATTATTGTTATTATTATTATTATTATTATTATTATTATTATTATTATTATTGTCATTGTTATTATCAATGATAATGATAGTAGTAATAATAGGTATTACTATTATTGGTAGAAACTTTATTATTATTATTATTATTATTACTATCATTTTTATTTTTATTAATGTTATTGTTATAAATATTCCTATTATGAATATTGTTATTGTTATCATTTTTGTTATGAATATTGTTATTTTTATCATCAGTATTATTATATATACATTTAAAAAAATAATAATTTTACAGTTTTGATTTTTATGCTTATCTTTTTGCGGTCATTGTTACTATCATCAGTTATTGTATTTACATACATTACTCGCTAGTAGTAGCAATTATGTGCACTGTTTATTTTTATTGTAATTATTATTTTATGTCTTCCATACTACAGTTAAGATTCATATAGGAAAAATCTTATTTTTATTCTTACTAGTTATATCATTTGAAATTATATAATTCATCAAATGTTATTACTGATTTTTGTTATAGTTATTGTTATTATTATAATTACTTAGTTTATTATTATTGCTGTTATTTATTATTATTATTATTGTTGTTGTTGTTGTTGTTGTTATTGAAGTTGGTTATTATTATTATTATTATTATTATTATTATTATTATTATTATGAATGATCATCACCATCATTATTACTGCTATTTATTTGTTATATTATTACTATTGATACTTACCAGTTTCGTGTTACTCTTAGAGGTAAATAAGGTTCTTATGACTAGTTATTGTTATTTTTAGTTTAATTATTAGCATAATGGTTATTATTGTTATTATTGTAATCATTATCATTGTTAAGGTCACGTCTTTATAATTAACCCATTGATGTTGGGAATGAGAGTATATGAAGACCAAGAGCACTGTGATTTTACTTCTTTATTGTGGTTACATAGGGATGGTTCTACAAGGACCTCGTCACAAAGGAGTCCTTCACCAGTCGTACCTATCTCGCCTGTTCTGGCCCTTGATTATAGCATGGTGATAATGATCTTAACGAGATAATCTGTATCAACATTTATGTGATTAGGAAAACGTGAGGAAAAGTAAACCAACTGTATGATGACTCCTTGGTGGCTGAGCACTTGTTGAGCCATGCGTGTGTTAACAAAAAAACAAAAAACGCAAACAAAACAAAAAAACTACAGTGGATGTTACGTGTCCTCGGCAGCCGTGGATTGATCTGGATTATTGTTAGTAGTTATATTTGATAATCTATTATGGTAATTACTATTTATATTTATTTGTTTATTTTATTATTATTACTATTATTTTGGTGTTTACTGTTACGTTGTGGTTATAAAATCATATTTATAAGTTCATTATGATTATGATAACTGTTGTGGTTATATTACTTATTATAATTATTATTGTTATTACCATCATCATCAAACTCGGTGACGTTATATAGTGGGTATTAACGGCTAGGTATGTAAGTAGAATTTCATTTTTCATGATTGCGGTTTGTTAGAAGGCATTTTGTGCTCCTGATCTTGCGTGGATTATATGGATGTTTGTGTGGCAAGTGGTGGCAAGTCCGTAAATAGAGAAATGCTTCCGTGGAATATTTTCGAGGGTGAACTGATCTTGAAGGTGTTTGTGAGAATGGGTATCGTTTTGTGTGCAAGTTTTTTTAATATATGTATTTATGTATGTGTGTGTATATGTACATGTATGTATCTATGTGTATATATGTATTATGTATATGATATATATAATATATATTATATATAATATAATATATAATAAATATATTATATATAATAAATACATATTACATATATAATTATATATGTATTATATATGCATATTACATGAATAATATTTATTATATATAATATATAGATATATATTACATATATGATATATAAATATATATAATGTATATGATAATATGATATATATAATGTATATAATGTATATAATGGATATAATGTATATAATGTATATAATATATATATATGATATATATATAATATATAAGTATATATATAATATAATATAATATAGTATAATATATATTATATAATATAATAGTATAATATATATGATATATATAGTATAATATAAATATAATGTATAATATGTATATATAATATGTATATATATATGTGATAATATGATATATAATTTTATATATGTATATATATAGTTATATATATAAATATATTAGGGATATGTATATGTTAATATAATAAATTAATAGTATATGTATATGTATATAAATTAATATATAAATTAATATGTAATTTTTATATATATATAAATTATATAATATATGTAAATGTTAAATATATAATATATATATAAGTATATTGTTATTATATATATATTATATTATATGTTTTTATATTAAAATAAAAAATTGTTATTATAAGGTTTTTTTATATATATAATAATATATATGTATATTATTGTTATATATATACAAAAAAATATATATATGTATATGTTAAAGAATAATAATTATATTAGTAGTAATAATGTTATAAATTTAAACAATATATGAAATTTTATATTGTATAAATATCAATATAATAGTATATATTTTCCCTTAATTTTATATTATATATAAAAAATAAGTATATGAAATATGTGTTAAAATAAAAATTTTAAAAATATAAAAATGTATATGTATATGATTATATATAATAATAAAATATGTTATAGATAATTATAAATAAATAATAAATTTTGTATATGTATGTGAATAATAAATATATAATACTAAATATTATAATTATATGATAAAAATTAATATATTAAAAATATATATTAAAGTATTTTTATATTAATATATTAAAAGTATATTATATGTTAAATTTTATATTTTATATTATATTATAAATAATTAAAAATAGTATAAGATTGTGTATAATAATATATATATATAAGCAATGAATATGGTATATTATAATAATATATCTAAAAGTATGAATTTTGCTAAAATAAATAAAATAAATGCAAAGAATGGAAAAAAAAAAAAACACTATAAATGTATACATATGGATAAATCAAAATATAAAATTAAGTAATTGATCAACACACAACTACCTCAGCACAAAAGGTTACACAAACTAATATAATTGCACCTTCCAATCATAAACTAACCTAAACTCCCCAACACAAAACCAACCCCACACTCCCACAACACACACACAGACCCAACATTACCACACCACCACACACACACATCACAAACCAAACCACAACCCAAACCCCAAAAACACACAACACAACAAAGTAACACACAAACACCCCCACACACAGACACATACACAGACAACAAACACACACCACTCACACACAACCAACCCACTAAACACATCACACACCACCCACACACACAACCCTACACATAGACCACACCCACACCACAACACATACAAAACACTTTATACCCACACCCCACCAACTCACATCAGCCTCAGACAAAACCACACACACACACACCACACACCACATACCAATTCCATATACACAAAAAACAACCCCCACACACTAAACCATAAAATTAACACACACCACACACACACCAAACAACAATAAAACAATATAACAAACCACAACCCCCACACACATACTCATACACTATACACACACCACACACCCCAAAACACCAACACATAAGCAACACAAACACACACACACAACACACACTCACACCCACAACACAACAAAAATCACTCACCCACACCACACCCCACACACAACACATACACTTTTAAACACCCCACACCACACCAAAAACAAATACACATTCACCCAACCCCACACACACCACACCCCACCCACACTACACATCACTAGAACCCCACTCACCACCCACACACACAAAAAACATACCTATACAACACACACCCACACACACTCTCACACAAACAAGACACACCCAACAACCTAACAAACACCCACACCCCACACATCCCCCCTACACAAATAAACCACCACACCCCCCCACACACACATAACTAACACCCGAACACACACACTTCCCCACACACAAAAACAAACCCCCCACACCTACCACAATACCATACAAATAGACACACACACCACACACACGACACTCACACATACACATACACATAATACACAAACACAAACCCACCACACACACTCACCTACACAGACCAGATTACACACACACACAACACTCACCACCAGATCACAACTCATACACCAATATATCCACACATCACTCACCACTCTCAGCACACATACACCAGACACAGACACAGATGTCTCTCACAAACCACACTCACTAACAAATTCACAGACACAATACTAATATAGACTCTCACCGCCCACACCACACACAAATCACTATACACAAACACTAGAGACTCAATCTCCACCAAACAGGTGTTGTTGGGGGGTCTCAACTCATCATGCACTTACCAATGATACCCCACAGAGAGACACCACAACCACCACACTCACAAATATACACGACACATAAACACACACACCACACACGCACCCTCACAAATACTCAGAGACAGAGACACACTCGACACCACAACAAACAATATAAAAACCCCTATAGGGTACTGAATAGACACACACACATACACAGAGTGACACACACACACACAGATTTACACATACCAAAGATTCACTCACCCACACTCTACACAAAACCCCACACACCCACCACAAAATACCATACACCAAGATCACACACCCCCACACAAACCACACCAACTCCTCAACACCCTCACAACTCACACACATCACACACCCCCCACAACACACAATCACACACCCCCCACCCCACACCCCCCCACACACACACACACACACACCTCAAACAACATAATGAACACAGACCATTACTCACTACTCACCACTCACAAACACATACACACACACCAAAACACACTTAAAACACAGACAGATACACACCCACACCACACACACACACACTGAAAGACTCATTACTTAGACTCTCACTCACCTACACACACACACACACACACTCACACAACACCGACAAAATGACACAGACCCAGAGACTCTCCTAACCACCCCCACACCACTCACAACTCTCACACACCCCCAGACCCACTCCACACCCTCACACACACACACCTCACACCCACACCCCCCCACTACACAAACACACACCTCACACACACTCCTCCATCCCAGCGACACACACACACACCACATACACCACACTCTGACACATATTACACCACAGCACACCACAAACACCACTTACACCCCAGACAAAGACAACCATCGACAAACACACACCAGACACCACACACATGCACATAACACACACACCACTCACACCATAAACAGCTACTCAAACACATATACACTCACACCACACAAACCTACACATACACTGAGAGACACACTCACCTCACCACCCACACATACACAGTCACATGACACATATAACACACACACTCACCACACACACATACACAACACTTACACAATAAGACACACACACACACTCACCTCACACAGACTCAGACACATACACATAGAGACACTCACACACCACACTCACAACACACCCAGACTCATAAATACACTATTTACACACCACACACACCACCACACACTTACACAACACATTCTCAGATTCCACACACACACACACCACACACACATAATCATACACATACACTGCTAGACTCACACACACCTCAAACACAGACTCAGTTCTCAACACAAATTAGATACACTCATCAAACCAAACACACATCTCAGACACACCAGACACTATACACACTCACACACACCAACACACACTCACACACACACTCACAACACCCAACTCAGACTCAGATGACTCACACACACACCGCTCACCTCACACACACACACACCCAGACACATACCACATAGACACACACCACAAGAACTCACAACACCCATACTCAACACAGAGTCTCACACCCCCAATTAACCTAACACCCACACACACCCATACACCTACACCATATACACACACCACAGACACACACACACACACTAACCAGACTCGACAATACTTCATCACCACTACACATCCTCACACTACACGCACTACCCCATACTCAGACACAGAGATCACACACCCCCCACACACACCACACCAAGACACTGACACCGTAACAATCACCTCACACACAATCAAACCCCTTACACTAACACATTTACAACATCACAAACAACACACACACCACACACAGAAAGACACAGAAACCTGAGACAAACACTCTCATCACACACTCACACCCCACACCACACCCCCCCACACACACACCACACACCACTAACGACACACACACACACAATAAGATACACAATCACAGCGACTCACACAGACACCCCCTCACCTCTGAAGACCACACACTCCCTCTCACACACACACATATAACACCAGACACTGCACCAAACTCTTACACACACTCCGACACTTTTACTCACTCACCCACAACAGCTCTACACACAGACCACATACACAGACTCACACAATCAACACACCACACCCTCACGACACAGATACCACTCCACACCCCACACACACACACATTCGAGCAGAGAACACACACCCCCAACACACACACACCAGACACTGAGATCACACTCTCACCCACTCCCACTCTAACACACTCCATCACAACAGACCAGACACAGACACTCACTCACGACCCTTAACCCACCAAGCACTAAGACACACCACACCCACCACACAGTCACATACACATACACCAAAAGACACCCAGACCCTACACCATACACAAACACTCACCACCCACACACAACACATAGTACACACTCACTCACACACGCACACCACATACAATATACACATCGACCCACACACACACCACTCATACACATACAATAGATACAGCACACACAGATATACACACACACACACACACAACACACTACAAGAGAGACACACACAACAATACACACACACTCACATGACACCAGTCACCCCTACTTAGTACCACACAACTCTCCAACACAACACATATACACACACAACCACACAACCATACACATACACAGACACATACACACAGACACACACACACACCACTCACACCATGTACACTGACTCTGAAAAACACAGACTCTCACAGCCCACACTCATACACGATACACAAACTCTGAAACTGTGACCAGTAGTCTCTCACCCACATTACCCACTCCCACCTTACACTTACCCATAGTACACACTCACACCACTCCACACCACACAGACCCATACCCCAACCACTGACACAGTTCTGATACCCACACACCACACACCACACCTCTCAGCCTGTCACATTCTCACACACACCTCCACTCCTCAAAGACTCAGACCAGACACATACACCCTTTAACATAGAACCTCACAATCACACCAAATACCACACTCTCAGGACCACAACTCAGAGACTCACACCACCACTCAACCTCACCACACACACCCATGAAACAACAAAGAGAAAGCCTCTCACACACACCAACACACTAAAACACTCACTGTCCTACTGAGACCACACTCACTCACCACACACACACACCCACTCTCACTAAACACCCTCCCACACCCACAAACCCCCACATACACACACAAACACCAACACACCCCCCTCCCACACTCCACACTCACACACACCATCACACACACACATACACAGACTTGATGTCACACAACTCTCACCTTCACTCCTCTGATAGATCTCTCACCCCTCTGTTAGTACACACACACCTCCAGTATGTGTATCACTCTCCACTGTACAGAGTACACACTCAAAAATCACTCCAGTATAGACACTCATACTACACATACTCCATAAATTACCACTCAACACACTCACATACCTCAACCCTCTCACCACCACAACTCACCCCCAACACACCTCTCAAACTCACTCTCTACCCTGACACACAACACCCCCCTCCCCCCTCCACCACCACACTCCTCCCAAACACCCAAACACCTATCTATTAACAAATTTCCACACTCAGTACTGCACAGAGTGCAACCGTATCATCTATATCTAATCTCTGTGTGACTACTCAGTGACAACCACAGAAAGACACAAGAAGATAGCCACCAGACTCATCCCTCACTCTCACTCTCCTTACTCTATATTATATTCCCCCCCCACAGTACTCCTGCAATCTCGCACCTATTCCCAGAAACAATCCACACATGTACCTTATCTCTAACCCCAATGTACTGATATAAATACACATATGTCACTTAATACTATATAACAACCCAATGTACACTCTTACCTGTCTACCCAAAAATACATATAACACTATAAACACATATGTAAAAAACATCTATATATCTATATACACCCATATGTCCATAAAAACTCTATCGTATAACACACTCTGTTACATAAAAAATATACACACATATACCATATATATCCAATAATATATATGTATAAAAATATATATAAAAAAATATTTCTACTATACAATACACATGTCCAATTCTATATCAAAATACACACAAACTATATAATAACTATCATCACTCTCTATTCACATATGCCCCATATATCATATAATATATCACCATCTCATATAAATCTCAAAAATCTACCCTATGCCTATCTATATATAATCTACATATGCATACTATCTAACTATATATCACATATGCAATATAATATCTATATATACATATGCAAATATACTATACAATATATTATATATATACATAAGCATATAATATATAACCAAATAATGCTTATATATATATATATAAATATATACACATCATCAATATATATATATATATATATATAACCGATCATGCATATAATAATTATAATATATATACCATAAGCATATAAATAAATCTATATATACAACATATGCATAATATATATATATATACATATGCATATATATCTATCTATACATAGCATATATATATCTAAATACATATCATATAGATATATCTATATACATATGCCATATAAAAAAATATATATATCATATTCTATCTATAATATATATCCATAAGCATATATATATATGTATATATAATATATATATTATAATATAATATATAATATTATATGTATATGTGGAAATATATAATATATATAAATGTATATTATATGAATTATATAAATATATAAAATATAGTATAAGAAGTGTGTATATTTAATATATATAATATATATAGTATATTAATGTGAATATATATGTATATTATATATGTTATATAATATATATATAATATATTATATGTATAATGTGTATATATATATATAATATATATGTATATGTATATTGTATAATATATAATATAATATATATGTATAGTATATTATATAATATAATAAATTTATATATATATGCATATGTGTAAGATATATAATAATATATAGATTACTATTATATTATATATATATTATAATATATAATTATATGTATATGTAGATATATATATATAATATAATATATATCATGTATATAGTAGTAAATATATATATAATATATATATATTAGATTATGATATATATATATATATATAATTTAATATATGATATTATATGTGTATATATATATAATAATATATATTATGGATATGTTATAGTATATATATATAATATATATATATATGTATAAGATTAATATTTATATATATAGTATATATATATATATATGAAGTATATGTGTATATATATTATATAATATTATTATAAGTATATTATTGTAGTATATATATATAATAATATATATATTAGTATATGATATATGTATAATATATATATAATAATATATATATATGTTATATAAGTATATGTGTATATATATATAATATATAATATATATATAAGTAAATTATATAGTATATAATATAGTATAATATATATATATAATTATAGTATATGTTATATATAATATATATATATATATGTATAATATGTATTAAGTAATATATATAATAATATATATATAAAAATATATATAAATATATTGTAATATAATATATAATATATATATATATATGTATAGTTATTGTGATATATAATATAATATAAATATAATATGTTATATGTTATAATTGTATATATATATAATAATATTATATAATTATAGTAATATGTATATATATAATAAATATATATATATATGTATATGTAATATATATAATATATAATAATATATAAATATATGTATATGTATATGTGTATAATATATAATA
>NC_061844.1:16352924-16380424 GCF_019202785.1 Penaeus chinensis
ATATATGTGATGTATATATATATATATATATATATATATATGAATGTGTATATATTTATATAATATATAGATATGTATATGGATGTGTATATTATATTGATATATGTGTATGTATGTGTATGGATGTGTATATATATGTATTTGTATATATATATGTACATATTTATATGTATATATATTTATATGTGAATGTATATATATATACATATATATACATGTAAATGTTTACATATATATACATGTAAATGTTTACATGTATATGTACATGTATTTATACATAGGTGTATATATGTATAGGTCTACCATGTATAGGTATGTATGTATATTATCAGTATATATGTATTTTATACATATTCAGTATATATATATGCAGTATACATATATATATTTATATATATTTATATATATATATTTATATATTTACTGTATATATATATACATATAGAAAATTATTGCCCTCCTTAGCGTAATGTATTTTGAGAGTGAAAGTGTGTGTGTGTGTGTGTACGTGTGTGTGTGTGTGTGTGTGTGTGTGTACGTGTGTACGTGTGTGTACGTGTGTGTATGTGTGTGTACGTGTGTGTATGTGTGTGTATGTGTGTGTACGTGTGTACGAGTGTGTGTGTGTGTGTGTACGTGTGTGTACGTTTACATGTACATGTACATGTACGTGTATCCGTACCTGTATGTGGGTTTGGAGTGTATGTTATATATACATATATATTTATTTACATTATTTGTAAATATATATTTTTTTAATATTTAATGGTTAATATGAAGGTGATTATTTTAAGTAGTATCTTTATTATTATTATTGTTGTCAATTTTATTAGTGGTTATTGTTGTTATTATTATTAATATTATTATTATTATTATTATTATTATTATTATTATTATTATAATCATCATCATCATCATCTGTATATTACTATAATTATTAGAAGTGATGCATCTAATTTTTTTAGGTAGCTAGTTGATATATATATATATATTTATATATACATATATGTATGTGTATATGTATATGTATATACATATGTATCTATAATTATGTGTGTATGTATGTATATACACGTGTGTGTATGTATGTATGTACACGTGTGTGTGGATGTATGTAGACATGTGTATGGATGTATACACACGTGTGTACGCACGTATATATATATATATATGTACGTACGTATGTGTATGTATGTACACACGTGTGTGTGTGTGTGTGTGTGTGTGTGTGTGTGTGTGTGTGTGTGTGTGTGTGTGTGTGTGTGTATGTATGTATGTATGTATGTATGTATGTATATATGTGCATACATGTATATATATATGTATGTATATGTATATGTATATACATATGTATCTTTATGTATATGTATATACATATGTATCTATATGTATATGTATATACATATGTATCTATATGTATATGTATATACATATGTATCTATATGTATATGTATATATATGTATCTATATGTATATGTATATACATATGTATCTATATGTATATGTATATACATATGTATCTATATGTATATGTATATACATATGTATCTATATGTATATGTATATACATATGTATCTATATGTATATGTATATACATATGTATCTATATGTATATGTATATACATATGTATCTATATGTATATGTATTTACATATGTATCTATATGTATATGTATATATATATGTATCTGTATGTATATGTATATACATATGTATCTGTATGTATATGTATATACATATGTATCTGTATGTATATGTATATACATATGTATCTGTATGTATATGTATATACATATGTATCTGTATGTATATGTATATACATATGTGTCTATATGTATATGTATATATGTACACGTGTATGTATATACATATGTATATATGTACACGTGTATGTATATACATATGTATATATGTACACGTGTATGTATGTACATATGTATATATGTACATGTGTATGTATGTACATGTGTGTATATATGTACGTGTGTGTATATATGTACACGTGTGTATTTATGTACGTGTGTGTATATATGTACACGTGTGTATGTATGTACGTGTGTGTATATATGTACGTGTGTGTATGTATGTACGTGTGTGTATATATGTACACGTGTGTATGTATGTACACGTGTGTATGTATGTACACGTGTGTATGTATGTACACGTGTGTGTGTATGTATGTACACGCGTGTGTGTGTATGTATGTACACGCGTGTGTGTGTATGTATGTATACGCGTGTGTGTGTATGTATGTACACGCGTGTGTGTGTATGTATGTACACGCGTGTGTGTGTATGTATGTACACGCGTGTGTGTGTATGTATGTACACGCGTGTGTGTGTATGTATGTACACGCGTGTGTGTGTATGCATGTACACGCGTGTGTGTGTATGCTTGTACACGCTTGTGAGTATGCTTGTACACGCGTGTGTGTGTATGCTTGTACACTCGTGCGTGTATGTATGTAATTTTGTGATCCTTGGATGAAATGATTATCTGAGTGATGTCTAAATCTGTCACAGAGGCAAGGGTTGTGGCTTTTCAGAAATTTTCATTGGAGTGAGTGTATGTATATGCATTTGTGTGTTGTTACCCCCCTTTCACCGGTCATAAATGTACATGGTAATACACACACCACACCACACACACCACACCACACCACACACACCACACACACCACACACACCACACACACCACACACACCACACACACCACACACACCACACCACACCACACACACCACACCACACACACCACACCACACACACCACACCACACACACCACACCACACACACCACACCACACACACCACACCACACACACCACACCACACACACCACACCACACACACCACACCACACACACCACACCACACACACCACACCACACACACCACACCACACACACCACACACCACACCACACACACCACACACACCACACACCACACCACACACACCACACACCACACACACCACACCACACACACCACACACCACACACACCACACCACACACACCACACCACACCACACACCACATACACACCACACACCACATACACACCACATACACACACCCACACCACATACACACACCCACACCACATACACACACACCACATACACACACACCACATACATACACACCACATACATACACACCACATACATACACACCACATACCTACACACCACATACCTACACACCACATACCTACACACCACATACATACACACCACATACATACACACCACATACACACACACCACATACACACACACCACATACACACACACCACATACACACACACCACATACACACACACCACATACACACACACCACATACACACACACCACATACACACACACCACATACACACACACCACATACACACACACCACATACACACACACCACATACACACACACCACATACACACACACCACATACACACACACCACATACACACACACCACATACACACACACCACATACACACACACCACATACACACACACCACATACACACACACCACATACACACACACCACATACACACACACCACATACACACACACCACATACACACACACCACATACACACACACCACATACACACACACCACATACCCACCTAATGCATGCAGTTACTTGCACATAAATGCAGATATTAATTTGTTAGCATTGACTGGAGTTGCAGTGGGTAATATAATTAATCTTTATTATTATTGTTATTATTATTATTATTATTATTATCATTATCATTATTGAATTTTTATTAAATATTGACTTTATGACCAATTCTGCAGTATATTAGAATTAGTCACTATTATTTTATTATTTTTTAATTCATGTTATTACTATTATTATTATCATGACTATGATTATTACTATTGTTATTACTACTATTACTACTTTTACTACTGTTATTCTATTATTATTATTATTATTATTATTATTATTATTATTATTATTGTTATTGCTACTACTGCTACAAACATTCATATCTATCTTGATATTGATGTTTACGGTTACCTCGATCATTGTCTCCCGAGAGTTGATGGGTATAGTGTAATGGCTTCATTGTGGTTCTACGATGAAGGCCATGAATTTTATCCTCTCCAGTTTCTGTCAAAGCAGTATTCAGGTAATGAATTCTGTTCTTTGAGCAGAGATTGGGATCACTAGAAAAAAAAAATAAAAAATTGAGTCGATGGAAATGGATGTGCATATAGTTACAGATTGGCCACTTATATCTAAAGGGCAATTTTTATTAATTTTTATTTTCTTTAATTTTCATTATTTTTTTCCCCATTGGTTTGTTTATCCGTTTATTGTTTTTGTAATTGTTATTGATAGTATTAATGTTGATATTTTATTTTTTTAATGTTATTTATTTATTTTTATTTTTATTTTATTTTACTTTTTTCATACAATTTGTATTTCAAAGCAACATTCCCCTTTCTGAAGTTCGATTATTGAAAGCAGAGCCAAGTTGGACCATTATATTTGCATATATTTTTCCAACTTTAGTTTTTTCATTTATTTTATTTTATTTACTATATTTTTTTTTTTGAAAATATTATTTCCATTCTAATCAAAGCATTTGGATACTGCTTTCTTGTCCATGAAGTATTGCCATGTGAGAAATTTTGAGCAAATTTTACAGGATTTTTTACACAAGATTATATGCCTCCATACAAGAACAAAGATTTGTTCAGTAAATGTGCAATTTGGTGCTAGAATCTTCAGAATGAAATTGTAAGAAAAAGAAAACAAAAATGTGTGCCCCAGAAGTCTTGTTCTGCTGCCTGTGTGTCCGAAGGGCAACAGAAGTGCTTTGGTGGGACTGGCTTGGGTTCAGCTGCCAGTTAGGAGGGTTGTGCGGTCGTCAAGACCCTTAGGCTCTTTCTAGGCTTGGTTTTAGTTCCACGATCTTGGTTTTGTATGGATGTGGTCTATAATTAGTATTAATATGTATATATGTGAATACATACATGTATGTGGCATAATTTATTTATAAGCACATATTCATTTGTGTGTTTGAAATTCTTTTTCCCTTTGTTTTTGTTTTCTTTCTTTCTGTCTTTCTTTAACATACACAAGTTCATATTATAATAGATGTATTCATATACTGCCACAACAAGCAAGAGCCACAGACTCCTATATTTGATACTATTATCAGCTAATCATTTAATGTTACAAAATCTTATTGGGTATAGTTCTGAGAGAACATCTAGAGTAGCATATAACTTATCAAAATGTTGCAGGGAATTTTATAAACATGCATTCTCACTACATACTGTTACACACACACTAGCACTCTAGTCCACATGCACACTCCTGCTTACTCATCCAAGTGCTTGTGCTTGCTCACATGTACTCTACAACTCCCACTAAATCTGAAGGCGCAGTCACAAGGTCAGAATTATGGATGCTTTGCAGTTACTACCTGCCCTAGTCTGCTGTCTCGCGGTGCCAGATGGTCCCTCGGTGCTCTGTCATTAGGGCGAGGTTGTTGTATAGCATGCAGTCTACTAGGACGAGTCTCACTGAATTAAACAACTGAAGTCTTTAAGATGCAGTGTACCATTACTATAGGATATTTTAAGTTTTTGCAGTATTAGAAGGGCAGTATTATGAAAAATTGACATGAAATTCAAAAAATATCTGCTTCAAAATCACCTCATGAATAAATAAGTTGGGTATTAGATTTATATAAGTATATAAGGATTTGCCTTGGTAGACTTAGATATCATTTATGCTATGATAACCTTGTGGAATCATATTATATTTGGCCAAGAAAGAAATATCAATTGATGCACTTGGAAATAATTTAGAAAAAACAAAACTACATAATAGTTTCAAAGATAGGTGCAGTTAGTCTTCATATGGAGTCATCCTCCCGAGCTAAAAAGCACTAAACCTAATTTTGAAGGACCAGTTGGGGCCAAATAAGCAAACAAATATCTAGCTTGCAAAACTTAAAGCAGACTCGATAGTGCATGGCAGGATCCCTGTCAACTGGGATTTGAGCCTAGTCCAGCATGACCTGATGGTATGTCATGAAGCATAAGTGGTTTAAAGTGTTGTATTTAGTATTTTCATTCAGACTGTAGACTGCATGCTGCATGTGCGAACTCCTCTGAGCAGTGCAATACATGTGCTTGAAACCAGTTGATGCACATCAGATTCCATGTTATTGTAGCAAGCAGACCAAGAAACCATATATTATCAGTGAATTTTGGTCAAATTGCGTATGTGACTGTGCTTTTAACTCGCCCTTTTACTCATTCGCTGTCATATTAGAACAAGATCAGTCATTTGTTCACGTCGTCACACACAATCACACTCCCAATCACATGCTCACTCAACTTAACCATGAATGTAGACACATTCTTTCCCTCTTTCCCTCCCTCCCTCTTATTTCTCCCTCTCTCCCTCCCTCCCTCTTCTCTCTCTCTCTCTCTCTCCCTCCCTCCCTCTACTTCCCTCCCTCCCTCTCTCCCTCCCTCTTATTTCTCCCTCCCTCCCTCTTATTTCTCCCTCTTCTTTCTCCCTCCCTCCCTCCCTCTTCTTTCTCCCTCTCTCCCTCCCTCCCTCCCTCTTCTTTCTCCCTTTCTCCCTCCCTCCCTCCCTCCCTATTCTTTCTCCCTCTCTCCCTCCCTCCCTCCCTCCCTATTCTTTCTCCCTCTCTCCCTCCCTCCCTCCCTCCCTATTCTTTCTCCCTCTCTCCCTCCCTCCCTCCCTCCCTTTTCTTTCTCCCTCTCTCCCTCCCTCCCTCCCTCCCTCTTCTTTCTCCCTCTCTCCCTCCCTCCCTCCCTCTTCTTTCTCCCTCTCTCCCTCCCTCCCTCCCTATTCTTTCTCCCTCTCTCCCTCTCTCCCTCCCTCCCTTCCTCCCTTTTCTTTCTGCCTCTCTCCCTCCCTCCCTTCCTCCCTTTTCTTTCTCCCTCTCTCCCTCCCTCCCTTCCTCCCTTTTCTTTCTGCCTCTCTCCCTCCCTCCCTTCCTCCCTTTTCTTTCTGCCTCTCTATCTCCCTCCCTCCCTTTTCTTTCTCCCTCTCTATCTCTCTCCCTCCCTTTTCTTTCTCCCTCTCTATCTCCCTCCCTCCCTTTTCTTTCTCCCTCTCTCCCTCCCTCCATCCCTTTTCTTTCTCCCTCTCTCCCTCTCTCCATCCCTTTTCTTTCTCCCTCTCTCCCTCTCTCCATCCCTTTTCTTTCTCCCTCTCTCCCTCTCTCCATCCCTTTTCTTTCTCCCTCTCTATCTCCCTCTCTCCCTCCCTCCATTCCTTTTCTTTCTCCCTCTCTCCCTCTCTCCATCCCTTTTCTGTCTCCCTCTCTATCTCCCTCTCTCCCTCCCTCCATCCCTTTTCTTTCTCCCTCTCTATCTCCCTCTCTCCCTCCCTCCATCCCTTTTCTTTCTCCCTCTCTATCTCCCTCTCTCCCTCCCTCCCTTTTCTTTCTCCCTCTCTATCTCCCCCCCCTCCCTCCCTTTTCTTTCTCCCTCTCTCTCTCCCTCCCTCCCTTTTCTTTCTCCCTCTCTCTCTCCCTCCCTCCCTCCCTTTTCTTTCTTCCTCTCTCTCTCTCCCTCCCTCCCTCCCTCCCTTTTCTTTCTCCCTCTCTCTCTCCCTCCCTCCCTCCCTCCCTCCCTCCCTCCCTCCCTTTTCTTTCTCCCTCTCTCTCTCCCTCCCTCCCTCCCTTTTCTTTCTCCCTCTCTCTCTCCCTCCCTCCCTCCCTTTTCTTTCTCCCTCTCTCTCTCCCTCCCTCCCTCCCTTTTCTTTCTCCCTCTCTCCCTCCCTCCCTCCCTCCCTCCCTCCCTCCCTCCCTCCCTCCCTCCCTCCCTTTTCTTTCTCCCTCTCTCTCTCTCTCTCTCTCTCTCTCTCTCTCTCTCTCTCTCTCTCTCTCTCTCTCTCTCTCTCTCCCTCTCTCCCTCCCTCCCTCCCTCCCTCCCATCCTCCCTCCCTCCCTCCCTCCCTCCCATCCTCCCTCCCTCCCTCCCTCCCTCCCTCCCTCCCTCCCTCCCTCGCTTTTCTTTCTCCCTCTCTCTCTCTATCTCTCCCTCCCTCACTTTTCTTTCTCCCTCTCTCTCTCTATCTCTCCCTCCCTCACTTTTCTTTCTCCCTCTCTCTCTCTATCTCTCCCTCCCTCGCTTTTCTTTCTCCCTCTCTCTCTATCTCTCCCTCCCTCGCTTTTCTTTCTCCCTCTCTCTCTCTCTCCCTCCCTCGCTTTTCTTTCTCCCTCTCTCTCTCTCTCCCTCCCTCGCTTTTCTTTCTCCCTCTCTCTCTCTCTCCCTCCCTCGCTTTTCTTTCTCCCTCTCTCTCTCTCTCTCCCTCCCTCGCTTTTCTTTCTCCCTCTCTCTCTCTCTCCCTCCCTCGCTTTTCTTTCTCCCTCTCTCTCTCTCTCTCTCTCCCTCCCTCGCTTTTCTTTCTCCCTCTCTCTCTCTCTCCCTCCCTCGCTTTTCTTTCTCTCTCTCTCTCTCTCTCCCTCCCTTGCTTTTCTTTCTCCTTTCTCTTTTTGTCAATCCATTACTATTTCTCTTTCCCTATCTCCATCCCCCCCTCTCTTTCTCTCTCTCCTCCCCCCTCTCTCTCTCTCCTCCCCCTCTCTCTCCTCCCCCTCTCTCTCTCTCCTCTCTCTCTCTCCTCTCTCTCTCTCCTCTCTCTCTCCTCTCTCTCTCCTCTCTCTCCTCTCCTCTCTCTCTCCTCTCTCTCCTCTCCTCTCTCTCTCCTCTCCTCTCCTCTCTCTCTCCTCTCTCTCTCCTCTCTCTCTCCTCTCTCTCTCCTCTCCTCTCTCTCTCCTCTCCTCTCTCTCTCTCCTCTCTCTCTCCTCTCCTCTCTCTCTCCTCTCCTCTCTCTCTCCTCTCCTCTCTCTCTCCTCTCCTCTCTCTCTCCTCTCCTCTCTCTCTCCTCTCCTCTCTCTCTCCTCTCCTCTCTCTCTCCTCTCTCTCTCCTCTCCTCTCTCCTCTCTCTCTCCTCTCTCTCTCCTCTCCTCTCTCTCTCCTCTCCCTCTCCTCTCCCTCTCCTCTCTCTCTCCCTCTCCCCCTCCCCCTCCCTCTCCCCCTCCCTCTCCCCCTCCCTCTCCCCTCTCTTCCTCTCCCCCTCTCCCTCTCCCCCTCTCCGATTCTCTCTCTCCCTTTCTCCCCCCCTCCCCCATTCTCTCTCTCCCTTTCTCCCCCCCTCCCCCATTCTCTCTTTCTTTTTTCCTCCCTCCCTCTCTTCCTGTCTCCTTCCTCACCCCTTCATCTCTACACATACATGCGCATATACAGCATCTGTCTTTCTCTCCTCCCTCTTCTACCTCTCTCAGTGCTCCATCGCTGTGAGTTGGAGGTTTTTGAATAGTGATGAATTGTTTGAGGTTGTAAGCTCTGGATAGTTGTGCAGAAGCCAAGTTACAAGGGAGTTCCTAGTATGCTGCAGATATTGGAGGGAAAAGCTCTGAGGACGTTGAACATTACTTCTGGAGGATTACTTTTGGTGTTATTGTGTTAATTAAAGAGATCCATTTGATTATGGTGTGTGTGCGTATCCTGAAGATCTGGCATCATCTTGTCACAAGTATTTTAAGTATATAGACAGATGTGTTTTCAACCAATAATAGGACTTAGTTCTGTCGCCCTTTTAAAGTCAGATTTTTAAGTAGTACATTGAGCAGGGATTAGCTTTTCAATTTAGCTTTTCAATATATCAAAAATTAAATTAAGTAAATAATAACATTCATTGATTAGTGATTTGCTTTGTGAAAACATATCTGTTAGTAACCATTTTGAATCCATTGCAAAGAAATATATATATTATATGATTGACTGACCATTTTGAATATTGTATAATGTGCATCTGGTGTGCTGTGGTGTGTGTCATTTAGGCTTTGTGATCAGAAGGTACCTGTGCACTTTTATCTTGCCTCAGGCTTTCACATGTAAATTATTTCAATAGAATAAATTTCAGAGTAAATTAGATTGATACAGCCCCTTTTTTTCTAAAGAATTCAGATAAAGTATGATAGCCTGTTATAAACCATTTTGTAAGCTCAAAAGTCACTTGATAATGTTGATAATGTATAATATTTGATTCAGTGCCATGTTAATACTTTAAGAGTTATCAGGACTCCCCACCCTTAAAGAAATGAAAAGAAAAAAAAATAATCCCCCCCCACCCCCCCACCAAGAGAAGTAGCTTGTAATAATGAGCTTGGATGAGGAGTGACTGGGGAGCGAATGTGTCAGTCAGTGTGCGCGTGTGGAGGTATTCGGCTTAACACTGGCTCACCGTGCGTTGCCCGCAGTATCATCACAGGTGGTACTAAGCCGAGGAGTGGAAGGTGATGCCAGCGCCACCCGCCCCCATCCTCCTCGCAAGCAGGTGAGCCAGTGTGATGCTGACCGGCCCCATATATCTCTCTCTCTCTCTCTCTCTCTCTCTCTCTCTCTCTCTCTCTCTCTCTCTCTCTCTATCTCTCTCTCTCTCTCTATCTCTATCTCTATCTCTATCTCTATCTCTATCTCTATCTCTATCTCTATCTCTATCTCTATCTCTATCTCTATCTCTATCTCTATCTCTATCTCTATCTCTATCTCTATCTCTATCTCTATCTCTATCTCTATCTCTATCTCTATCTCTATCTCTATCTCTATCTCTATCTCTATCTCTCTGTCTCTATCAGTCTGTCCATTCTTTGTTTGCTTTTTTTTAATTTTTTTATTTTTCCTTTTTCCCACCACCCCCACTCTTTTTTCTTTTTCTCACTCCCACTCTTGTGTTCAATCTTCATCTGTCTATTTGCTATTTTGTGTATATATATATATATATATGGTTTTTGTCTTATGTCAGTTCTGTCTCTCTCTCTCTCTGTCATTCTGTGTCTCTCTCTCATTCTCTGTCATTCTGTGTCTCTCTCTCTCTCTCTCTCTCTCTCTCATTCTCTGTCATTCTGTGTCTCTCTCTCTCTCTCTCTCTCATTCTCTGTCATTCTGTGTCTCTCTCTCTCTCTCATTCTGTGTCTCTCTCTCTCTCATTCTCTGTCATTCTGTGTCTCTCTCTCTCATTCTCTGTCATTCTGTGTCTCTCTCTCTCATTCTCTGTCATTCTGTGTCTCTCTCTCTCTCTGTCATTCTGTGTCTCTCTCTCTCTCTGTCATTCTCTGTCATTCTCTCTCTCTCTCTCTCTCTCTCTCTCTCTCTCTCTCTCTCTCTCTCTCTCTCTCTCTCTCTCTCTCTCTCTCTCTCTCTCTCTCTCTCTCTCTCTCTCTCTCTCTCTCTCTTCCATCCCCATTTTTCTTCTTTTTTTTCCTCACCCTTATGTTTTTTATTTATCTATTTATTTGCTCAATTCTTCTTTCTTCCCCTCACTGTTCAGCACACTTAAAACCTTTTTGTTCTTTCTTTGTTTTAGCCACTTAGTTTTTCTATTGTCTTGTGTTTGTTTTTTTGAAAATAATTATTGTTTTGGTTTTACTGTTATTTATTTATTTTTTATTGATATTTATTTATTATATGAATTTTTAGTTGCTGTTTTTGTTCTTGATATCTCCCCCATCCCCCCTTTTTTCTGAATTTGATCCCCATGGAAGGTGCCCAAAGTTGTATTTTTTGTGGACATTCCACCCCATTGGATTTTCTTTATAAAGGGATTATGTAACACAGGTGCTCAGTTTCTCAGAGCACTCCCACTCCCTTTCCTCTCTTTTAGTGATTTTTTTTCTTCAATCTCTCCCCTTCTCCCTTTCCCTCTTCCCCTCTCCATCTCCTCCCTTTCCTTTCCCTCTCGACCTACCCTTTTCCTCCCTTTCTCTCTTCCCCTCCCCTTCTGCCTTTCCCTCCCCTCCCCTCCTGCCTTTCCCTCCCCTCCTCTCCTGCCTTTCCCTCCCCTCCCCTCCTGCCTTTCCCTCCCCTCCTCTCCTGCCTTTCCCTCCCCTCCCCTCCTGCCTTTCCCTCCCCTCCTCTCCTGCCTTTCCCTCCCCTCCCCTCCTGCCTTTCCCTCCCCTCCTCTCCTGCCTTTCCCTCCCCTCCTCTCCTGCCTTTCCCTCCCCTCCCCTCCTGCCTTTCCCTCCCCTCCTCTCCTGCCTTTCCCTCCCCTCCTCTCCTGCCTTTCCCTCCCCTCCCCTCCTGCCTTTCCCTCCCCTCCCCTCCTGCCTTTCCCTCCCCTCCTCTCCTGCCTTTCCCTCCCCTCCTCTCCTGCCTTTCCCTCCCCTCCTCTCCTGCCTTTCCCTCCCCTCCTCTCCTGCCTTTCCCTCCCCTCCTCTCCTGCCTTTCCCTTCCCTCCCCTCCTCTCCTGCCCTTCCCTCCCCTCCCCTCCCCTCCTGCCTTTCCCTCCCCTCCCCTCCCCTCCTGCCTTTCCCTCCCCTCCCCTCCCCTCCTGCCTTTCCCTCCCCTCCTCTCCTGCCTTTCCCTCTCCCCTTCTCCACCCTCACCCTCCCTTTCCCTCTCCTTTTTCTCCCCCTCCCCCTCCCTTTCCCTCTCCCCTTCCCCCCCCCCCCTCCCTTTCCCTCTCCCCTTCCCTTTCCCTCCCCCTTTCCCCCCCTCTCCCCCTCCCTTTCCCTTTCCCCTTCTCCCCCCCTCTCCCCCTCCCTTTCCCTCTCCCCTTCTCCCCCCCTCTCCCCCTCCCTTTCCCTCTCCCCTTCTCCCCCCCCTCTCCCCTTCTCCCCCCCCTCCCCCTCCCTTTCCCTCTCCCCTTCTCTCCCTCCCTTTCCCTCTCCCCTTCTCTCCCTCCCCTTCTCTCCCTCCCCTTCTCTCCCTCCCCTTCCCTTCTCTCCCTCCCCTTCTCTCCCTCCCCTTCCCTTCTCTCCCTCCCCTTCCCTTCTCTCCTCCCCTTCCCTTCTCTCCCTCCCCTTCCCTTCTCTCCCTCCCCTTCCCTTCTCTCCCTCCCCTTCCCTTCTCTCCCTCCCCTTCCCTTCTCTCCCTCCCCTTCCCTCTCTCCCTCCCCTTCCCTTCTCTCCCTCCCCTTCCCTTCTCTCCCTCCCCTTCCCTTCTCTCCCTCCCCTTCCCTTCTCTCCCTCCCCTTCCCTTCTCTCCCTCCCCTTCCCTCTCTCCCTCCCCTTCCCTTCTCTCCCTCCCCTTCCCTCTCTCCCTCCCCTTCCCTTCTCTCCCTCCCCTTCCCCTCTCTCCCTCCCCTTCCCTTCTCTCCCTCCCCTTCCCTTCTCTCCCTCCCCTTCCCTTCTCTCCCTCCCCTTCCCTTCTCTCCCTCCCCTTCCCTTTCCCTCTCACCTTCTCTCCCTCCCTTTCCCTCTCCCCTTCTCCCCCCCCCCCTTTCCCTCTCCCCTTCTCCCCCTCCCTTTCCCTCTCCCCTTCTCCCCCTCCCTTTCCCTTCTCCCCCTCCCTTTCCCTCTCCCTCTCCCTCCCCCTCCCCCTCCCTTTCCCTCTCCCTCCCCCTCCCTTTCCCTCTCCCTCCCCCTCCCTTTCCCTCTCCCTCCCCCTCCCTTTCCCTCTCCCTCCCTTTCCCTCTCCCTCCCCTCCCTTTCCCTTTCCCTCTCCCTCCCCCTCCCTTTCCCTCTCCTTTTTCTCCCCCTCCCCCTCCCTTTCCCTCTCCTTTTTCTCCCCCTCCCCCTCCCTTTCCCTCTCCTTTTTCTCCCCCTCCCCCTCCCTTTCCCTCTCCTTTTCTCCCCCTCCCCCTCCCTTTCCCTCTCCTTTTTCTCCCCCTCCCCCTCCCTTTCCCTCTCCCCTTCTCCCCCTCCCCCTCCCTTTCCCTCTCCCCTTCTACCCCTCCCCCTCCCTTTCCCTCTCCCCTTCTACTCTCTCTCCTCTCTCTCTCTCTCCCCCCTCCTCTTTCTCTCTTCTCTCTCCCCCACCCCCCTCCTCTTTCTTTCTCTCTCTCCCCACCCCCCTCCTCTTTCTTTCTCTCTCCCCCACCCCCCTCCTCTTTCTCTCTTTCTCTCTCCCCCACCCCCCTCCTCTATCTCCCCCCCTCCTTCTCTCCCCCCAACCCCAAGTTTTCTTTTATGGTTGTAATTAAATTTGCCCCCCCCCCCCCTTCTGTTTCATTGATTTTTTTTTTTTATTATTCCTGTTATATTCTTTACTAATGTACATTGTGCTTTTACCTTTTTTGCATATTTTGGGGCTGCTTCTGTTTTTTCTTTTTCTAATTTAATGTTTAACCCCCCCCCCCCCTCCCCTATCTGTTTCATGCTTTCTTCCCTTAAACTCTAAACTCTCTACTTTTTCTCATTTACTAAAATTTCTTTCATTCTCTTTTATATATATATATAAAAAATAAATGAAGTCAAGCCTGTAATGTAACTCCCACATTTTTATATGATGTATGTTATAAAGAGAAATTAGTTATAGAGTTAATATTCATATGTTTTAAACAAGAAGGATCCCTAATGATCAACTTTTGTTTGTTTCTTCATGCTATTGCAGACTTCTGTGTAGTTACTATGACATTGATGTAATATATAACCTTTCTTCAGATAACTGTGTTTTTATTATGATCATGTTACTATGGTCGTCTTGATTATAAGTCCAATAGCAAGTGGTATTTCTGATCTGTAATAGTTGCATGCATGGCATTGCATGAATCGAGTTTCATTTATTTGTTTATTTTTATTTTTTTCTATAATTTTTTTTTTTTTTTTTTTTCATTATTATTATTATTTATTGGTTGATTTACTAGCGTATAAACTTGCATATGTCATCGTTGCTTTTCAATTGATCGATCTGCAAGTTTTTTTTTGTTTTTTGTTTTTTGTTTTTTTTTAATTTCTAAGAAATTTTGTATTCTTGAAACTGCTGAGTTTTTCTTTCACCCGAGAATACGTCCTAGGCTCTAGGTGGCATTGGAGGTGTGGATATTTGCTATGTGTTGTGTAGAGAGCTGCAGCACCTGTTGGGAGTGTCTCTTTTATTGCATTGCTTCCTTCAGTTTTCACACACCAGTTTTTCTTAAGAGAACGGTTTCTTTGGTTCTTGGTTTTCAACTGTATGTATATGTAAAAGTATATGAATGTGTGTATATATATATATACGTATACATACGTATATGTATGTATATGTATGTAGATGTATATATTTATATGTGTGTATACATTGAATAATCATAGTTATGATTACCATTTAGGTAAATGTTTCTCTCAGGGAAGATTAACATGTGTAATACCTTAGTGACATATTCTTCCCGCAAAGGTGATAAAGCGAGATCCAAGGCTATGTCACGTGTGAAATGGTAGCCGTGTATGTTTTTGTTTTTAATTGGTTATCAGTAATAGCATTATTCTGCAATTTATTGTGCTGTGCATGATTGTCCATTTCTGTCTACTTTACCAGCTGATACACTTTTCGAGTTTTGGAAATCGGTGTGCCATCCTAGTTGCAGAGATATTTCTTGTAATATGCTAGTTGAAACGTGTTTTATGCATTCCTTGTGTTTGGGTGAAACTTGAATGGATTATTTATTTTGTTTTAATTTAGCAAATCTTAGAGAATATGTCATGGTTGCAGCTGCCAGGCCTTTGTTCTTGTTATGATTATTATTTGTTATTATTATTGTTGTTAATTATTTTATTATTATTATTATTATTATTATTATAATTATTATCTTTGTATTATGATGTTTATATTGTTGTTTCATTTATTTTATTTTTATTGATTTGTTTCTGTTCTCATTTTTTTCTGCTTATTGTATTTACTCGTTATCAAAATTCTAGACATGTACGTGTGATTTTTTTCTTTTTTTTTCTTTTTTTTTTTTTCTTTTTATTCCATATAACCCTTTTGACATATTTTATTTTGGGTGTTTTTTTTTTTTTCTTGATGGAATTCTTGCTCATGGTTTTAATTTTGAACCGCTTTTCACCAGAGCCGTTTTGCTTGTGTGCACACTTTAACCTTCCTCGTTGTCACTGTTGAGCTTGTTGACTGATTCTCTTGCTGGATTTGCACCTAGTGTTTTTTTTTTCCCCTCTTGATGATGATGATGATGACCTTGCTAGTGAGAGCTTACCCTTGGGGAATGTGTGTTTTTTACCAACCCTCTCACTTCAAGTTTGTGTGTGTGTGTGTATCAGGTATGTGGCTAGCATTCTCTCCTCTCTTTCTCTTTCTTTCTCTTTCTTTCTTTTTCTTTCTTTCTCTTTCTTTCTTTTTCTTTCTTTCTCTTTTTCTTTTTCTTTCTTTCTCTTTTTCTTTTTCTTTCTTTCTCTTTTTCTTTTTCTTTCTTTCTCTTTCTTTCTTTTTCTTTCTTTCTCTTTCTTTCTCTCTCTTTCTTTCTCTCTCTTTCTTTCTCTCTCTTTCTTTCTCTTTCTTTCTTTTTCTTTCTTTCTCTTTCTTTCTCTCTTTCTTCCTCTCTTTCTCTCTTTTCTCTCTCTCTCTTTTTCTCTCTTTTTCTCTCTTTCTCTCTTTCTCTCTTTCTCTCTTTCTCTCTCTTTCTTTCTTTCTCTCTCCTTCTTTCTTTCTCTCCTTCTCTTTCTTTCTTTCTCTCTCTTTCTCTCTTTCTCTCTTTCTCTCTTTCTCTTTCTCTCTTTCTCTCTATCTCTCTATCTCTCTATATCTCTATCTCTCTCTCTCTGTCTGTCTCTCGTTTTCAGTCTCTCTCTCTCTCTATCTCTCTATCTCTCTATATCTCTATATCTCTATCTCTCTATCTCTCTCTCTCTCTCTCTCTCTCTCTCTCTCTCTCTCTTTCTCTCTTTCTCTTTTTCTCTTTTTTCTTTTTCTTTTTCTTTCTCTTTTTTCTTTTTTCTTTTTCTTTCTCTTTTTTCTCTCTTTTTTCTCTTTCTCCCCCTCTCTCTCACTGTCTCTCTTTCTCCCCCTCTCTCTCACTGTCTCTCTTTCTCCCCCTCTCTCTCACTGTCTCTCTTTCTCCCCCTCTCTCTCACTGTCTCTCTTTCTCCCCCTCTCTCTCACTGTCTCTCTTTCTCCCCCTCTCTCTCACTGTCTCTCTTTCTCCCCCTCTCTCTCACTGTCTCTCTTTCTCCCCCTCTCTCTCACTGTCTCTCTTTCTCCCCCTCTCTCTCACTGTCTCTCTTTCTCCCCCTCTCTCTCACTGTCTCTCTTTCTCCCCCTCTCTCTCACTGTCTCTCTTTCTCCCCCTCTCTCTCACTGTCTCTCTTTCTCCCCCTCTCTCTCACTGTCTCTCTTTCTCCCCCTCTCTCTCACTGTCTCTCTTTCTCCCCCTCTCTCTCACTGTCTCTCTTTCTCCCCCTCTCTCTCACTGTCTCTCTTTCTCCCCCTCTCTCTCACTGTCTCTCTTTCTCCCCCTCTCTCTCACTGTCTCTCTTTCTCCCCCTCTCTCTCACTGTCTCTCTTTCTCCCCCTCTCTCTCACTGTCTCTCTTTCTCCCCCTCTCTCTCACTGTCTCTTTTGCTCTTACCTCCCCCCCCCCCCCTCTCTCTCTCTCTTGCCCCTCACATTCCTACATCTATATACATATATATACATATATAAATATACATATATATACATATATATACATATTTATACATATATGTATACATATATACATATATACATATATATAATATAATGTGTGTGTGTATATATTTGGCCACCACCTTTTACACCACATCTGGGAGCACACCTCAAGCATTATGAACCTTCTCATTTAATGCTGTCAGAGATCATCTGCAATACAGTAATGCCATGGATGTGATAAGAAAACAAACAAGGACGAAATGTTTGGCCTTGCGTTGACAGCAGTTGAATTTGTCATCGTAAATTAAGAAAGATAAAAGTGAAAAGGTTCATTGGGTGTAGTTTTCGTGTTTAGCCCAATTTGCGCGCTCACTGCTAGATCGCACTTCTGGATGTGATAGTTACGTGGTGGCAATTGGCTCTCGCTGATGTGGTCACCCCTTTGGTAGCGCTTCTCACTGCACTCCGTATTGCATATTCATCAGTTTATTTGAGGCATGATCTCTACTCCTGTTCATTGTTTTCTTATTCTTTTTTTTTTTTCTTTGTCATTCTTTCTCTCACACTTTTCCTTTGATTGAATGTTCTAGGCAAGTTCCTACAGTTAGTTGTATTTTCTGAGATTGCTTCATGTCATATGTTACCAAGAATGAGTTGTTTAGAGGTTAATGGTTTTAGTCACATTGAACACACAAGTTAATGGAGCCAACCTTGAGATTCATGTGTTTCTTCCAAGCATTTCTGCCAGAATTGTTCAGATGCCAGTGTTCTGCTGTTGTAATGTTTTATTTATTTTAAGGATGTCTCACCATATACGTTATCTATAGTTATGGAGGCTTTTCATGCATTTCTTCCCACACTTAAGATTTTTAGTCTAAGTAGCTGTTTTATAGTGATATTTATATATAAATTATATATTAAGCACATGTTTTAATTTATATTTCTCTTTATTTGTATTTTCTGTTGTTTTTAGTTTATGAAAAAAAAACACCACATTGTGATGAGAAAGAGAGCCATCCATCACAGGTTTCCTTATTCATCCTCATTCTTTCACTCATTCTTTCCTTCTCATTTCGCTCTCCCTCTCTCACTTAAGACAATCCCCTTTGCCTCATATCTCATTCACTCTCTCTCCTTTTTTCTGTCCATCTGTCTCTCTCTCTCTCTTTCTCTCCTTCAACTGTAGCATCCTAACAGAATTAACCTCCGTACCAGCAGGGTGGTAAGATAGCCCCGGACCGAACCGCCAACCGCTACAACCCGATCGGCAGCGGCGGCGGCTATGGCGGTGGGTACGGAGGTGGGTATGGCAGTGGCGGGAGTTCCTTGGGCTACTCCAACGATGCGGCTGGCCAATCCTCGTTCTACAGCTTCTCCACGCCTTCCTTCAGTGGGGGAAACTACACATCGTTCTCCGGCATGAGTAATAACTCTGGTGGCGGCGGCTATAGTAGGTACTGAAGCCCAGCCCCGTGTTAAACAACAGCAACAACAACTAAACGTGTTCTATGAGTGACAAGGAAAAACAAAAAAAAGAATGGCTTTCACGCGGGGAGCTCTTTCAATGAATAACAAAAAAAAGGCAAAAAAATACAAAAAAATAAGTAAGGATTAAGTAACACGATGAAAGATTAAAACAAAACAAATAAGGAATTACACAAAGCAATTTCATGTTTTTTGTAGATGGAAATACTAAACTAAACGAGGAAAAATACACAGAGCTATCAACCTATTACCATGGTTTTTAGAGAAAGTTTTTATCATCTTATTTTTGTTGTAAGAGTGTATTATGTATTCTATCAAGTCATTGTTGGTCATTTTTCCCACACAAGAAGTGGCATCGTGCATAAACCTTCTTAAGATGTTGCATCGATGGCTACATAAACTAGTTTAAAACTAAACAAAAAAAAGTTAAGATGATATTGTTTATACCATGAAATATTCAGGCTTTATTGTCATTTCCAGAAAAAATGTGCTATGCATTTTAAATGCTTAGATCTCTGGTGTAGTTGTCTTCAGAAATTATTTTCCTTTTCTGTTTATTGCACTTTAAAAAATTTTGAGCTCTGTTTGTATTTTAGTAGAAACTGGAAGTCCATTATTATAATAAATAATTTTTTTAAAGAGTATGATTTTCCAAAATCCTAAAATGAGTTATATTTTTTTCTTTGAAGTAAAAGCAATGCTGAATGTCACTCAATTGAGAGAATTTTTTGCTTTTGATTTTTCTAGTTTCATTTTCTTGTTTTATGTTTCTGTGTGACTAGTGACAGGAATTGATGCCACAGCCAGGACTCTGCCTTTGCACCGAAGGGCAGGCGGTTTTTTTCGTTTTGTTTTTATCTTTTCCGATGACTTCGTTTGATTTTTTTGTGAATATATTAACCAACGAAAATGTCGGACGAGTGTTCTTCATTAAGTATTTTATTCTACTGTGGATTTCCCTGCGGCAGACACGCACGCCCCTGTTGTTGTCTCCGCAGTAGCTAGATGATGTCATTCATGATGGTTATTATGCTGTAGTATTATTCATATAACCTATAATTACATAATTGATGGTTTCATGTATCTTTTTCCATATATTGTGTTCTTTGATGCTTGAGAAATAAAAAAATAAAAAAAAATTGATTTTTTTGGTACAATAAGGTGTTCTCTAAGTTTTTTCATTAAAAGTGTTGGACTGATTATTTTCTTCATAATGTTATATTGGTCGGTAGCAACCATACCTGAACATATTGTAAGATTTTTTTTGTTCTCGATGAAAAAAAAACTCAACAAATGTTTTGTACAGTGCAACATTATTTTTGCTCACACTGTAATAAGTTACTTGACAGATATATTTAATAAAGTGAAACTATCAACTTTTGTATTTTTTATTTCCCTTTGCACATCAGTTATTCTTTCTTTTTTTTCTACTGCTTTCCTTTTTTATATTGGATTTTTTTTGTCTTGTGCATTTTTATTGCTTTTGAGCCAAGCGATATTTTTCTTCATGATTATAAGTTTTAAAAAACAGTTGCATTGGGTAGTTATGATTATAGATTTAATTGTATTGAACACTATTACTATTATTATTATTATTATTATTGTAATTGGTTATAATTGTTATTAACAAGAAAGAAGTTCAGGTGGTTTGCTTACAATGTTTCTACATGTGCAAGCTGCAGTGGAGGAGATATTACTGGTCAGCTTGTAGTAGCAGGAACACGTGCTCGTTGTACAATCATCTTTTATCCATTTTTTATTGATTTTTTTTCAACCCTTCATTTCCAAAGAAGTCCAAGATATTTGTACGCTTTTCTCAGAGATGATTTCTTGGACAAGGTCCTGTAGTTTTTAAAGCATTTTGCTCTTTTATATTGACAATACATGACCCATCAAGAAACCTTCTAGCAAGTTGTATTCCAATCTTTGTATTAAACCCAATTTTAGAAATCAGTTTGACTGGAAACTTTTTCATTTTAACCTTCTACACTCCTCTCTGATCCACAAGACGGTAACCTGGATCGGAACAAGAAAGTAACAAGAAGTTTGTTCGTGGATCTGAACGAGGCCATGGGCATTGGAATGTACATGTGACAGAACAGTAGTCCGTAATGTGAAAATGACAGATAATCTCTTAATAATATGCCATGAAAGTATCTTGCCAACTTGTAAAACTCAGGTTTATAATGAAGCCACAAGGATGCAGTCTCTGTGGGGTTTTATTTGATGATAAAGTCAGTCTTTACAACACAAATCTAGATGGAGACATGAAACAAGTCCACAAGAAGGATCCCGTATCGAGAAATGTCAGATATAATTAATAAAACTAGATTTCTCTGAAATGGTTTAAAAAAAAAAAAATTGGTCTAATTTTAATATTTACATGAAACCTATTTTAAATCCGACTCGATCGAATGACCAATCTTACATGAAAGACTAAACAATGAAAACATTTTAGCCAACATTTGAATGAACAGATAAAATAAAGATTTGGGACGCTTGATATCGCATTAAAGCCAACATACTGGACCCAGTTTCTCTCAGTACTTAGGAGCAAAGACGCCCAATGCCAGGGATCACCCCAGCCTTGGACCTCAGCCCTTGCCTCCACTATCTTTGCATGCCTTTTTTCTTCTCCCCCATTCCTTTTCCTTTCCTTTATCCCTTTTGTCCACTGCCTAAGGTGTGAGGGCCGTGTTGAAAGGATTTGAAAGGCTGGCTCTGTGTCAGTCCTGAACGGCCTCCGGGAGCCATGGGCATGGTCAATGGTTAATCGTCTAGCTCGTACCCCTCATGGGGACCCTGAGCGGTAGACCATATTTCAGCTGACCATGGCCAATAATGAAGATTTTTTTTTATACTTATTAGGGACATTGAGCATTGCCCCTTCATCAACTAGCCTATCTAAATTTCATTTCTCTGTTTTCCCGACCCCTACCTCTCCCTGGACCACGGCTCCGACCACTGGTACTAGTAACCCCTCCTCGAAGTTTATTGGCAACACTATCCGTTCCCAAACATTCACCCAGGTCATTACTCAACCTTCAGAATACACCCCTTCCTCTCTCCTAACATCCTCCAATCCATCTCCTACTGCTGCCTTCTTCATTGTCTAACCCCTCCCCCCTTATTACTCTTCATCCTTACTGTCCTCCCCACAGTACTACCTCACTCCACACCACCTCGTCTTCCTCCTGCCCTTGTCCTTCTACTGCTTCCACCTCTGGAAACCTTTTGGGCCAGCCAAGTGGGATAGATTCTTTGTAATACCCTCTACAGCCCCTTATTCTGGCAATACCCTTCTTTTCCAACAATGTCTTTTAAAAACCAGGTAGGGAAAGTTTCCTTTTGCAGTCGTTCCGATCGTTTATGCCTTGCCATAGTTACATTTGAGTCCCAAGCTCGTGCAGTCTACCCAGACTGACCTCACTGACAAACCAATTCCTGTCCAACCTCACTCCTTCCTTAATACTAGTATCGGAAATTGTTTCCGTCTCCCCGACTAATTGTATTGGCAACAAGAAGGACTGGTCAGAATAAAAACGACATGCTCGCCTGCCTTGTTGAGTATGATGCAGTGGCAGTACAATGCTACACAGTTTCCATAGACATGACCCCCATGAAGTTTATATTAGTGGAGTGTGCTGCCCTGTCCAACCATATCGACCTCTCCCCCGTCAGTGCCAGAAATGTTGGCGTTTTGGCCACCCTGTCAAACACTTGATCCCTATATGTGCCCAACCTGGCCATGGCCATTCAAACTGATCTGCTGTCAATTGTGGTGGCTCCCACAATATTCGAATCTTGAGGTAGCATTTCTCAGATTCAAACTAGACCGACGACGTTTTTCTCCTCTCTGCCTATTCCAAAACTCCGCTTAGCTCCTGTCTCAACTTCTGAAGATGTCTCGGCATCTCTCCCCCAATATCTCTTCCCTCTACCCCGAACCATCCTACCTCAACCCCCTTTCTCCCCCAGTCAAATTCTTTTTCCAGTCTAAATCCAGATACTCCAATCTCTACCACTTCCCCGATGCCTACCCCTCCTTCTCACTCTACTAGTCTCACCAGGCAGTCTGTACATTCCACACCATCTTCTACTACATCCTCTCCTACACCCGCCTCTCCCTCTGCTCCTCGGACATATATTCCCTCCTCTCCACATAAGGAAGCCATTATTTCTCAGACCCCCCCCCCCCACACACACACCCAACTCCCCCTCCAGAAACTCTTGAAGACATCCAAAACTTCCCAAACATGACCCTAGAGAATGCTCTTCTTCCTGATTCACTCACCAATCCCTCTATTCTTATTCACTCTACGTTCAAAGTATTTGCCGATGTCCATCCTCCTCCTCCTCAAGTTCCCCTTACCCCTCTTCCTCCCCCTCTCCCCCAGAACACCCCGTCCTCTCCTCCGTGTGCACCACCATTCCCTCCTCTTTCTCCATTATCCTTACCACTCCCACCTTATGCTCGCGTCCTTCTCCAGATCCTTCTTGTCATGACATTCTTCCCGATACTTCCGTCTCCTTCCCCTGTTCCCTTACCTCATTCCCCGGATTCTTTTCCTCCTACTTCTCCAACACCCATCTATACCTGATTAACTGTTGATTGTTCCATAATGGTTCCTTTGTCAGTTTTCTTTATACAATGTTCCTCTTCCTTCCCCGGACACAGTACTCACCATTTCACCCGGTCACCCTACACCTTTAATCCTTTTCCCTTTTACTAATCGCCTAATTTCCTCTGCTCCCCCCTCTTTGCTCTTTTCACTCTAACTTTTGACATCTAACACATTTTAACCCAAGCGTTAATTTATTTTTACCCATTTTGCCACAATACTTTACAATAGTGCTATATTACCTTTGATGCCTAGCACATTTATTTTGTTTTAACCATTTTCCTTCTCTTCTTCGCCCCCTTCTGTCCACTTATCCTAATCGTTAACTCATTTTTTCCCCTTTCCGCCACCATACTTTATCATAATGGTATTTGACCTTTGATGTCTGCTACATTTATTAGTTTTAACCATTAACTATTATGGTAATCCACAAACTTCGCCTTATAGAACCAAAAAGCTTCCTTACCTGGGGATTCGTTTCCAAGCATCACCTTATCGCCATAATTTGAATACACCGCTAATGACCTTAGATGTAGATTAAGTAGATTTTTTTCTATAAATGAATAAATAATGAATATAGAGACGAAGATACATTTGGCAGATTGGTGAATGACTGATTGGTAATTGATAGACTCAAGATAATCAATTGAAACACCAAAAATATTATACGGTCCCATTTCTATGCAGCCAATCATCATTAACGTCTCAAGTGCATCGCCGCCTCTGTTAGAGAGAGAAAGAGAGGAGTAGAAGTAGAGGAGGTGGAAGACGAAGACCATTAGGCACTGCAGGTCTTGTTCCGTGTGGGTCACTTTGGCTGCATCGTCTGCAAAAAGCAGCTTTCTGATGGCGGTCTTCTTGAACTTGGCAGCGCCCTTACCCGAGAGGCACTGTAGAGACATCCATCGTAATTTTGCATTGAAGACAGATTTCCTTCTGTCATGGATTCAAAGGCCTGATTTAGCATAACTGAGAAAAAAAATATGCGGAAAAGAGTAAGAGCTAGAAACCATCCTTACGTAACGCCGCTCAGAATTTTGAAGGGTTTTGAATGTTCATCATCAGACTGCACAATACCTCCATTCCTGTGTGGAAAGATTCAGTCACACTGAGTAAGACAGCAAGCAGAGCAACCAGTCTTGGCAAGGATCTTGAACAAATGCCTCAGTCGGGTCTATATATGCTATACACACTGGGTGTCTTTGGTTTCTATACTGTTCTTGGAGTTGACGAAGTGACAAGATCATATCAACTGCTGATCTCTCTGGCTTGAATCCACACTGAGATCCTGGGTACACTTTTTTGTGTTGAGTGTATATATATATACGGCAGCGACAGCGACGATAACGACAACGATAACGATAATGGTAATAATAATGACTGATGATAATGGCAATTAATATAATGATAACTTTTCTTTAATGGCTCCTTGAAAGAAAGATTAAGAACCTTGATATTTTCTCCATATTTTCTTCTATACTTGCATGTCGCATGGATTCCAACACATTTCTTGCACATCATCAAGCATATATTTTTATTGAAGAATATATCATATGAATAATGTTTAAAAGTTATTTCGAAAGAAAAGGCGAACAGAATCGGGAAATATGAAGAACGATTTTCCATGACTTGGTTTGAAGTCAAGTGTGAAACATTTTGAGTGGAAAACTATTAGGCTAAGTATGGTATGGAATGTGGAGTGGCTCTAATCTTGCTAGAACGAGAGAGAATGATAAGGATTGTAATATATTTGTGCACACGTGTATCCATATATTGTACTGACACAAGGAAAGGCACACACACACACACACACGTACTCGCACGCACACACACACACAACACGCGAAGACACGCATTCCGGACAGCACTGCAATCTCCTTCTCTCACACCGAGTAAATCTTATTCACGCCTTAAAAAAATAACAGCAAAACACATATTCCCGTATCGGTTCCTTAATGGTCGACACGAAACTGGAAATGTGTATAAATATCTCTCTCTTGACTGGCTGCTCTTCGAACCGCACGAAAGATGCTCATTCGTCAACGGAGCTGCAGGGAACCGATTAAGAAAACCCTTGCTCTCTCTGTCTCTCTCTCTTTTTCTAGCTCTTTCTTGATTTTCTTTCTCTCTTCCTATATATATATATACATATATATATACATATACATATACATATACATATACATATACATATACATATACATATACATATACATATACATATACATATACATATACATATACATATACATATACATATACATATACATATACATATACAAATACATATACATACATACACGCATACACACATACACACACACACACACACACACTCACACTCACACTCACACTCACACTCACACTCACACTCACACTCACACTCACACTCACACTCACACTCACACTCACACTCACACTCACACTCACACTCACACACACACATATACATATACATATATACATAAGTTACTCGTTGGTAATGGTTAATGGTTAATGGTTAAAAGCAAAATAAATGTGCTAGACATCTAAGGTCATGTAGCACTATAGTAAATGGTAGTGAAGGGTGGTTGAGTTAGTGATTAGTTGTCAAAGTTGGGCAAAGGAATTGACGAGTAAATGGGTTAAGGTTGGGTAAGGTAATGTATAGGGGTTAGATCAAGTGAAGGATGTATATGCATTTGAGGAATGAAAACAGGTTGTCAAAGCAGAAAGTGTGAGAAGTTGTTGGAGGGATCACGAAAAATCGGTCCCATTTGGCTGGGCTAAATAGATTATTTAAGAATTTTGTAGAGATGGGGGTAGTAGAAGGACGGGGGCATGTGGAAGAGGGAGTAGTGTTGAGGGACGTAGTGTTATGGGGAGGTGGACAATAAGGTTGTAAGGTAGTAATAAGGGAGGATGGGGTAGTTGATGAAGAAGGTTGTGGGGGTATAGTTGTTGAAGTTGAGCATGTTGGGAGTAGAAATGTCTCCTGGGGAGTTGATTAGGGTGGATACTGTACTAGTCGGCATTGAGGAGGGGGTATTAGTTGTAGTGTTCAGAGCCGTGGTCAAAGGAGAGCCTGGGGTCAGGGAATCGGGCGAGTTTGAATTGATGGAGCTATTTGATGAAGAGGCAATTGCCTCTAATAATGGTATGATTAATGGTTAATGGTTATTCATTGTTGGCCATGATAAGCCTGGGGTATGTTGGGGAGAGAAATGGTCCACCCCTCAGGGTCGCTTGAGGGGTAAGGGCTAGATAACTAAAGCAGGGGAATACCGTGCCCATGGCTCCCTCAGGCCGTTCAGGACTGGCACAAAGTCAGCCTTTCATCCTTTCAGCACGGCTCTCACACCTTAGGAAGTGGATAGTAGAAGTTGTGGTGAAGGGACAGAAACGAAAAAGTAGGAGGGGAAAAAAAAGACCATGCAAAATTTGTTGAGTCGAGGGCTGAGTCCCAAGGTTGGGGAGTTCCCCAGCATTGGGTCCCAGTCTCCGCCTCCTAAGCCCCCCCCCCCCCCCCACGACAACAACGGGCAAGGGATTGGGGGAGTACTCGTTGGTATCTTATAAAGAATTTAAAACATGAGAAATCTTGATGGCGTCAAAGAAACAACCTTCTACAATATATTATCTCTTTTCCATTAATTCGTTCACTCTCTCATTCATTTTGTTTTCTTCTTTTTTTTTTGTTTTGCTTTCTTTCTCTTTGCACACATACATACTCACATGTACACACGAGATGTAGCGCCCCTGGGAACCACTCAAATATTTTATCCAAATGGGGCACTATCTGTTATTTCCAATGTGTGGCTTCTCCAAAAGTTATCTTTAGAACCCACACTATAAAAGAAGAAGAATCATACAGGTTATTTATGATCTAACTTCAGCCTTAGAGGTAACTGAGAGAAGGGGTAATATCAGAACACTTAATGAACTTACAAATCTTAGTTGACATTATGAATCATAAATCATTACAGAGAAGCCTTGATGACAATACATAAGCATTCCATCTTCTAAACAAGCTTCTACATTTTCTTACCCTTATTTATTTATTCTC